>NC_057796.1:323966603-323982683 GCF_018294505.1 Triticum aestivum | reverse complement strand
CAAGTAGAGGCAGATCCCCTGGACGGCTGTGACGAGATCGTTGAGGACCCCGGTGATCTCCTCCGGGGTGTAGGCGGCGGCCGGTGGTGCGGTGGAGGGAGCCGTCATCTGGGTGGTGGCGGCGCCGGAGGACGCGACCAGCGGCGCGGACGGGGAGGGCAGCGGCGCGGTGGTGACGGTCGGCAGCGGAAGCGACGGGATGGGCGGCGGCGAAGACATGATCGGAACAAAGCTACCTGATACCAAGGTGTTAGGAGTTAGGGTTCTGCCGGTTCTAGGGCGGAGATTGTAGGGGAAGGATGGAGGAGGACGAGGACGAGGGCGCGGCGGCCGGTGACTGGGCGCCGTCCTTGCGCGATGGAGGCGGCGGCGGCTGAGGCAGGAAGGTGATGGCGCAGGGGAGGAGGAGGCTAGGGTTAGGTCTCCCGGCTCCCTAAGGAAGCCGAGCAATTATGATTGCTTCTTGCTTAATCCTAAAACGGGTCCTTACATGAGTTTATATAATCCTTCTAATGATATAATTGGGCTAAGCCCCTAACACGATAAGATAACTGGGCCAGACCCTAACTGCCTAGGTTGTAATATATGCCGCTCATAGCAGATGCTAATCCTCATTCTCATCAGAAGAAAGTCTTTATGTTTAGATACATCTGAACAATCGCTTGATAAATGACAGTATGGTGCATCAGATATTATGTGTTGACTAGACTAATAGCCTTTCAAATCAGCCTTCCATACATCAGATATTATGTGCATCAGATATTCGTATCATTTCAGGACCAAAAAGGAAACCTTATGTAATACGGAGTAGAACTCTTGAAGTATTAAATGGTGCCATTTCCCCCCTTTTTTTGCAAGCATTTGTTGGGAAAGGTTGACTATGATATGGTTGATGAGTGAATAGTGATGACTACTGTAGTATACAACAGCTGTTGCATCATGTATGGCTGAAGAGCGATGTCTACTGGAGTACCTAAGCATCAGCTCAACTGCTGCCGTTGCATTTCTTATTGCTCCAAGGTTATCTGTTTGGAAAATGTTCTCTATCTCTATAATGCAAGTGGAGTACCTAGCAAACATCAGCTCAACTGTTGCTAGTGGAGTACCTAGCAAACATCAGCTCAACTGCCGCCGTTGCGTTTCTTATTGCTCCAAGGTTATCTGTTTCTGTCCTCTTTAATGCAACTTTGCTGTGAAAACCGCATTATTCAGAGCTCCGCCGTCTCCGCGCTGCTGGAGGGCGGCCTAGGTTGCTTCCTGCTTCCTAGTTTCTGATCTGATGGTGTAGAGATGTGCTAGTTTCTGATCTGATGGTGTAGAGATGTGCTAGTTTCTGATCTGATGGTGTAGAGATGTGCTAGTTTCTTCTTATTAGCCTGTGGTCTGTGGTAGTAAGATTCCTCGTTTGGGCTGTGATGCAGTATGTGTAGAGATGTGCTAGTTTCTTCTTATTAGCCTGGGGTCTGTGGTAGTAAGATTCCTCGTTTGGGCTGTGATGCAGTATCTGATTAATGTTATCATCATCAATGGGAAGTTACCAATCTGATCTTAAGTATCACTGCCTGTTTTTATGATTTCAGTCTCGCTGAAAAGGTTTTTAAAACTGCTCCTCTTTCAGCTTCAATGATGCCTTGGCTATGTCAATTTTCAGCACTTTGTTTGCTGGAATTAATTGGTGCCACTTTATCTGACGAACCTGATTTCCATATGCTCCAGCTCAGTTCAATGTGCCCCCTGCTGACGGTGTGATCTTACTCATGTTGTTCCAAACCACTTCAGGTTGCTGCACATGCCCTTGCTCACTTAATTCAGGCACACGTGGAAAGGAAGAAAATGGAACGGATCACACTGTCTTTGCTTCTTTGGCTGTCATAACTCTTTTTTCCTTGAAACGGGAAATTATTAATTAGGGAATAGAATTGTCATTACATTCACAAAGGATCAAGTTCAACATGCAGCTCGGCGCTGAATCCCGCAACATCACCACTCAACTCTTGCGGGCGAGCTCTCAAATTAGGCCATCACCCTGCTTTATATTATTACATAGTACTCCCTCTGTCCCATAATATAAGAACGTTTTTGACACTACACTAGTGTAAAAAACGTTCTTATATTATGGGACGGAGGGAGTATAAAGCAACAACTAGAGTACGCGACCGAACGATACAAGATGACGAGAATGCCCTCTCACAAAGCAGATCAAAGAGTAACCGGATAACAAAAATCGCATCGAAAAAGGACACAGAAAGGCACAAGAAAAGAACACGAAGACATTTCTGAGCAAGAGCAAAGGACGGTCTGAAGTCTGAACACCTCGCCACAGCCCGACATATGGTGCCTGAGCTCCGCAACAACACCCTTGGGAGGGTAACGGTGCAAAGTGTGCCGCTCCTGAGTCCGGACGGACATGGATTTTCACCCGGAGCCCTGATAGTGGGAAAAGACCCGCAGCGGCATCTTCAAGAGGAAAGCGGTGCCCACAGACGGGTGCCAGCGCCAAAGTGCGGTGATTTCACTCGGAAACTCACTTGCATCACCACGAGGCACCTAGGTCACCGTCGCGACGATGTCCAACCTACCCAAACCAGATCTAGGCATCGCCACCACGCTCGAGGAGAATGAGCCAGTGCCATCCGCCACTATACCCCTTGTTGCCCACATGACATCAGACACCCTCCTTTCATTACACGAGCTTGTGCCATTTTCGTTGGTACAATATGTAGATGATTGTCTTGCGCATGTTGTTGTGCTTGTATTGACTTTCTGTTCTATGTATTTTGTTTTTTGTATGTTGTTTACCTTGTAAGACTTGATGCCTTGTTTGGGCCTTTATTAATTTAAAGCCAGGAGTTGCTCATGCCTTTAGTCTAAAAATTCAACATGGCACCCACAGGGTTTGAGCATGGGTATTAGGTGCCCATACTCGCACCCATCTCAAAATTTTCCGCCCATACCCGTACCCATACCTGCACCCCGTGTTTCAAACTATTCCCATACCCGTACCCGGCTGGGTACAGGTAATACCCGCGGGTAAAAATACCCGCATGTATACTTAAGCATTTACTTTTCAGCATTTTGACACATACATCAACACATATATACAATATTTCAGCACATATACTCAGCTAGGAGATCAGGAGAAGGAGCAGGCCGGAGGCGGCCAAGGGTTAGCAAGTGGGCACGATTTGGTGGTGTATGTGATGGCGCAGGGGGGTGGGGCGCGGTTTTGGATCGGGAATTTTGAGGGGGTGGGGCGCAGCTGGGTCCAGTGGTAGCTTAGGATTTTTTTTTCCATCCAAGTCAACGACACATGGGACCTACTTGATAGGGTTATTATTATACGGGTTCGAGGGTTCGCGGGTATGGGTATTGCCTTCCCATACACGCACCTGCCATACCCATTGGGTATGATTTTTTTCCATTTAGAAACCCATGGGTATTTTAATTCCCCATACCCTTACCCTAATAGGGTTTTTACCTGCCGGTTTCGTGGATAGCGGGTACCCATTGCCATGTTGACTAAAAATATACTCCCTCCGTCCCAAAATACCCAAAATAAGTGTCTTGACCTTGGTACAACTTTACACTAGAGCTATTAATATAGAGTCCCAAAATACCCAAAATAAGTGTCTTGACCTTGGTACAACTTTACACTAGAGCTATTAATATAGAGTTGAGACACTTATTTTAGGACAGGGGAGTAGATCTAAATAGTTGAATATGATTTGATCCTAATTTTCTTGGAAGTACATTATGATTGCAGCACTACATTATTATTAAAATCATCTCTTGTATATCATCCTCTTTGAAAAAATCTCTTGTACATCATATTATCTCTAACCAGCAACTCTTGCACAAAAGAATATAAAGGAACAGGTTGTTGTGAAGTGCCAGAACAATTAAAGTGAGTTGGAACTTCCAACATAAAACAAACTCATTCTCATATTGTAGTCATCAGAAGTTACATTGTTCACAGGCAAAATTTGCATGTCCCATTTAGTGGGAGAAACAGGATACAGACTGAAAGTGAAATCTAGATTCATACGACCCTACATCGGATAGAGGATGGTCTTGCCACCAACATGATATCTTTCACAGAGCTTTTTCAATGTACCCACTGAGTGCTGCATTGAGTTCAGTTTGGTATCCATGAACATGGCCTGCAAACACATGCATCTCTTTAGTCTACGTTTTCAGAATCTAGATATTTGTTTAACATACGCTCGACAAAATAACATATTCAAAAATTGTGTTATACCTTGTAGTTGTCACCATACTTCTCTATTAATCTGCCAATACATAGTCGTTGAATTTTAGTCAGTGGCTCCAAAGGTGCAGATTTGCCATCCCTCCTTTTCTTCCCAAGTGCAGATTTTAGATCTACATTGCATAGAAAAATTTCCATGAGATCTTACACAAGTACTCGTCACTCTTACTGTCTTCAATATACGTAATACTGTATATAAACTGAAATACAAATATATGCAGCATAACATATGCCCTTTTATGTGATGAAACAACTCAAAGAAATATAACAGTAACATTTTAATTACTATACTATGCCAATAAAGAAATTCACCTCAGGTACCAAACAAAGAACACAAGAAATTATATCCATTAAGTTACAAACAAAATGTCCTGCTATGCCAAGCAAGAACACACTGTATTAAGCCATTGAGTTGATAACATAATGTCTTGTTGTCTCAACATAGCCGGTCCCAAGCCCGGGTAAAGGAGGAGGGTTGTGATAGGCTTGGCGAGCCAACGTAAAAACTCAGCCACTCTTATGGAGATGAAACCCAAAAGACGAGATAGAGTTGGGGTAGCACCAATTGAAGAGAAGCTTGTCCAACATCGTCTGAGATGGTTTGGGCATATTCAGCGCAGGCCCCCAGAAGCTCCAGTGCATAGCGGACGGCTAAAGCGTGCGGAGAATGTCAAGAGAGGTCGGGGTAGACCGAATTTGACATGGGAGGAGTCCGTTAAGAGAGACCTGTAGGATTGGAGTATCACCAAAGAACTAGCTATGGACAGGGGTGCGTGGAAGCTTGCTATCCATGTGCCAGAGCCATGAGTTGGTCGCGAGATCTTATGAGTTTCACCTCTAGCCTACCCCAGCTTGTTTGGGACTAAAGGCTTTGTTGTTGTTGTTGTTGTTGTCATAACAAAGCTATCACTATGAAATATTGCTAGGTACTCCTACATTTCATAGCTTCTTAGGACATTAACTTTTGATATTGGCGGCAGAAAAGAAAGAGAACTTTTTTTAAATGCGTAAAACTTATTGTCAAATAGAACATTCGAAATAAGCAGCATTTCATAGCCTTCGGAGAGCATGCTAAAAGCAGTGCATTCAATTGGTCTTAAATATACACTAAAATCAATATTTGCTGGGGCTTGGATATTAACAAACCATCTCATCGGGAAAAAAACTTGGCAGGCATTGTCTTTCACAGCATACTCAATTTTTGAAAACAAACACAAATTTGAACTTGGATTTTTAGTATCCTGTGGCTTTGGGACATCTAAGGGAACCATAATCTTCTATAAAAAATGGAGCACCAGTTGAGTGTTTTTGGTTTCTTGATTGATGGGACTTATCCTGCTGTTACCATTGGGCAATGGTTTTTCTTTCAAAATCATGTTAATCTTTTGGAGAACCTGCCATCATGCTAATTGTTACACTCTCTGCGACAGTAAGCTACCGAGTGTATGGGATATTCTGAGAAGACAGTGGCGCAAGATGATGCATGCTTTGAGTAGCGAGGATGAGATGAGAAAACCAAGATGAGGAAACAGTAGTATTATTGCTTGCCAATACTCAAAAGGTGTCTCCTCTTTTTGCAGTTAACTAACCAGGACTAAGATTTCTTGCATCAGAACACATGTGCCCCTCTGAATTTTCAAAATTTCAAAAATGGGCCTACAAAACTAAATAATCCCAGAAATAAATCTGGGATGTAGAAATTAGAATGAATTATGTATCAGCATACTTACTTGAGAAAATGTATTGATCAGCGGTCTGCATAAAACATACTAGACCTACGAGCCCAAAAATGTATCTTTTGAAACTCTCAATTACTTGCATACTTTTGCACAGGTTAGAATTGAAAAAACAATCATGGAACCTGAAATCAGAATATAATTGTTCAGCCATCTTCACGTGTAAATTTTCTGATATTTTTAGGAAGTAAAAATATTTTCTGAGCTAGGAGATGTGCTCCGAGATCACTTAGTTTATACTGTAGGAGCATAGGACTTCTAATTTGTTGACTACAACTCTGTTCTTTCTCACATACCCCAGTACTAAGTTGCTACTGAGCTTCCGCTGCTTCCTGAACTTTAGAAGCAGTGTTTGTATTGCCAGCCACAGCAAACTGTTTACTGCCGTAATACCTTGCATCTTTCTATATAAATTTCCTCAAATGACACCAACACTTAAGCTTAAAGCTCAGAATATACTATGAACAAGAAGTTCAAACAGAAACTCAAATCTAGGAGCTGTTGAAAGCAGTTCCAATTCAAATTATATTTGAATATATTGTGTCTTCACAAAGTAGTAATTGCTTCTTTTGAAAATTTGATAGATAGTATGCTAACCATAGTATCAATTTTTCATCCAACAACATGAGCAGCGGCGGAGCTATGTTGCTTCCTGCAGGTGCCATGGCCCCCCCCCCAGCCTTGAGAAAAATACACAGGGATTTTTTTTGAGAGGGGTTAAATTAAGATAATATAGTTTTCTGGCCCCTCCAAACATCCTTATGTTATGCTTAGCCCCCCCAAAACATCTTGTCTAGCTCCGCCAGTGAACATGAGTGATAATATATAAAAAATTATGTAAATCAAAAGCCATGTGAACTTCTCTTTTGTCCATAAAACTGCTACTACCATGACCTTTACTGCTATTTCAGCAAAAAAAAACTCATTCCATGGGAAGCAGACTGTTGGAGAACAAATTAATATTTATCAAAACTCCCAAGTTATGTCAGGAGTAAAAGGAAGATTGAACACAAACATCTCCAAGCAAACCAGCAAACCTACAACTTCGATGAGAAACTCGAAGTTATACCAAGAGTAAAAGAAAGATTGAACACAAACATCTCCAAGCAAACCAGCGAACCTAAAACTTCGATGAGAAATGTGTTGGACGGACTTAGTTTACACACTGTCCATTTCATTGTTCTGGCAGTTCAACGGATTATTCACAGCACAAAGGAAATCAAATCTAGAGGCAAGCCATCTGTATATGCCCAAACATATATGAACAACAGAAAATAAGAGCTAAATCAACACACGTGGTTGACAAATCGCATTATGCCATGCCAATTGATCCACCAAATTTGCACATTCACCAAAAGTAATTAATACGGCACCTAAGATTCCCATCAGTATAACCAAATTAGCGACATGTCCTGAAGAAATTGGACATAAGACATGAATTCACCGGCTCGTGAGCCGGTCCAAGTTTATCAGACGAGGCGAAGGGACGGGAGACTGACCGTCGCACTCGAGGTCACTGCCGGTGTCGACGGGGCCGAACTCGTCGACGGGGGCCCGCAAGGCGTCGACGTCGGGCGCCTGCAGCGAGGCGCTCTGGACGAGGCCTCGCGTGCCGCGGGAGTGGGCGCCGAGCAGGTTGGGGTTGGCCACGACCCCGAAAGCGGAGTAGTTCTTCACGACGCTGCCTTCCGCATCCCAGCTCGGCACGTGGCCGCCGGCCTCTGCGGCGGCGGCGGCGGCGAGCGCCTCGGGCAGGTCGAAGGCCGGCTTGAACTCGCGCGGCTTCTTGCGCGGCAACCCGACACGCACCTTGGTGCGGGTTCGCTTGAACTTGCGCCGCGATCCTCCCATCGGCGCTGCTACTACGGAGGAGGGGGTTAGCTAGGGTTTTTGCGAGAGGGCAGCGGGGAGAGAGGGGTAACCGGGCGAGGAAGAAGAGTTCTTTTATGGGCCTTCGGGAGAAAAGCAAAATAGGCCCGTTAACTCGCTTGCTGACCTTTTGCGTCGGCGGGGTGGCGTGAGCGCCCTTTAAACACGAGAACGTCTTATACGTGTTACCTGCAAGAAAGCGGAATTTATTTGAACGCCCTCTATCGAGTAGTACCATTCTTTTCGTTTGGACATCAAGCTGGTCACTGGGAGTCTGGGACTATCCAGCTTCCATCGTGGTCTCTGGATGTCCATCAATCATCATTAGCAACTTTTTCTTGGAACCGATATTCATATGTCCATTCGACCTTTCTTGGAACTTGCTGATGGCAATACATTCGTTGAGAAATTTAAGATCACTAAAGAGCAAGTCACCAAGAGTAAATATGTAAGACAACATTTCATAGAAATCTGAATCTGACTTACTAGTAACATTTGATATCTCCTTTTTTTCAGTAGATGCAACAAATAAAGTCTTTTAACTGTTTCAAAAGTGGTGCCCTGGGAAAGGACAGACAATTTAGTCATAGTAAAAACAAATACGAAAGAATGAAGCATCTATGCCAAAAATCTTCAGTAAGTGAGATTGTTACATCCTTAGCAATAACTATTAAGATTAGGTCTCTTGCATATTTTATTTTTGACAATTTGGTGTGATATAGTGGAACAAGGGGGAAAGATGACAGTCAAATTTTGACTCCATTATCCACCCTCCACATTCGTCGGCTGGATCAGAACTCACTTCATCGTGTTGTTAGATCATCGTGGTGATCCATATGGCAAACAATTCGTTGTGTGATGTCGGGGGAGGATCTCAGTCTATCCATTCGCTCATTCACCAATATTTAAAGATGCACAATATTGCGGGCTATACCTTGACCATCTGTCTAACACCTAAAAAGATATAAACAGAGGATTGCAGGCAACACTACATTCTCTGAATAATACCTAAAGATGTAAATAGAGGAATGAAGTCTCTAAATCATCTATCTATATTCATGCAATAAGATCACTCAGATCAACGAGGAATTTACAGCTAGGTGTGTCCTTAAAAGTGTGTTCCGTGGCTCGCTCCCGCGGGCGACTCAGGGAGCCAACCCTAGCGCCGCCGCTTCTCAGCCCCCCTCCCCGGCATCCCTCCCCTCGCCGCCGCCGGTGGCGTCGCCGGCCAAAGGCCGCGCGGCGTAGGCGGCGGTGGGGCGTTTTCTTCCCGCGCTCTGGAGGCGTGCGTTGCGGGGCGCGGCCTTCTGCGTCGGCGGCGGCGGTCGTCGGCCCATCCATGGGCTCTGCTCCCTCCCCCGGCGTTCCAGCGTCCCGGTGGTGCTGCCCCCTCCCCCCCTCCATGCGGCGGCTCTTGGGGCTCCGGGGTGCGGGGGCCTTGCTGGCGGTGGATCTGGGTGCTCCTGCCCAGATCCGGGTGGTGGCGGCGGCAGACGTGTGGGTGGCGGCGGCGACCTGGCTAAGGTGGTGGCGGGGCGGCCGGCGGTCAGGCTGCTCCTTTCGGGGTGGAGGGGCGCTGGGCGTCCATGGTCGGGGGGCGGGTTGCGTCTTTGACGGCGTGTCGCAGCTGCTGCAAGGTGGCTCGAGGCTGCTCCTCAGGGTCTCGGCGTGGATGTGGGTTGTCACGGCGTGGATCGTTTCACGGCGGCAGCTGGTCCTCCGGCATTGGTCGTCGTGAGCGGCCTGTATCGACCTTCGATTCCCTCGTCGTCCGGGCTCTACCCTCGTCGTAGGGCTGGACCGCTCCCAGCTGCGGTCCATTGCTCGCCTCGCGCCCGTAGCTGCAGGACAGAGCTCGTCTCGCTCCCGGCAGCAGGACCGAGCTCGTCGCGCGCCCGGCGTTTGGACCGAGCTTGTCTTGCACCCGGTGCAGTAGGACAGGTCGATGGAGGCCAATTTTGGCCAGCCCTTTGGGTCTCGGCGCGGGGGGCCACCCAAGGGTGTGAAAGGAGTGGCCTTTCCACTCGTCTCTTTGGTTGGGGTAGCGACGGGTCTCAGGTGAGGTGGTGTCAAGGTCTTGGATGTTGGGGCGGCGGCCCTGGTGGTGGCAGCGTGGTGCTCATGGGCAGAGCCCGTGGCTTGGTGCTGCCCGGTGAGCATGGCCGTGTGGGCGGCATGGTGGCAGGGGTGTGGCGTTCAGTGGCGGTGAGTGTTTGTTGGGGTGAAAACCTGTTCTGTCTTCGGACGGACCGGCGGCGGCGTAGCGCGTTACCTTCTTGAAGGCGTCGTCGCGGCTCTCATCGGTCATCGTGTCGCTCCAGGGGAAACTCTGACCCCCGGATCAGGCGGTGGCGGCGCGTTAGTGTCGTAACCTTCTTGGAGGCGCCGCCTTGGAGCTCACGGTTCGTCATATGCGGCTTCATCTCTTCGCGGTGGCGTGTTCATGGTGGAGATCCCCGATTGCTCTTGTAGTGTTAGGGGTGGTGTTGCTGCGCTCAGCGCCTATGTATCCCGCCTTGGGTGTGCGCGTGTGTTGTCGTGGGATGCGTTTGTACTTGGGCTGTGGTTGATCTTTGCTTTATATATAAAGCGGGGCGAAAGCCTTCTTGGTTAAAAATGTGTTTCGTTGAGTATCATGGCAAAAACTACAAGAAGCAAAGCCTCGTAAACTCAACAGGTCACGTACGGACCGGTTTGTTCATAGGAGGAGTTTTTTTTCGGAAATGAAGGCGTGCCCCCGGCCTCTGCATCATGATGATGCATGCAGCCGTTTTATTAATTGTTCACACAAGAACTTACAAAGCAATACATCAGTAAGACTAAAGCCACCGTCTAGGCAACATCTGTCGCTACTCCTATCCAATTGATGAAGGGATGCCGATTGTCTGGGCCTAATACCAAACAGACCTCGCAGCCAAACCTAACATCTAAGACCGGAGGTTCCATCCAGGACGCCTGCCGGGTGCGCTGTGGTGACTCGGCGTCCGATGCGCGGAGATGGACTCGCGCAGGAGGGTAACGCGGTCTGGCGTCGTGGTGGCGTCGACGGCAGCTAGACCGGGCAAGGTAGATGCAGCAGTACAGCTCTGAAGATGGATTGGTGGCAGGTGGCTGCGACAGCCTCATACCCGGTAGGCGTCCTGATTGAGGAGTGCGCCGGACCGGTGAGTGACCCGCCATGCCGCCGAGACCCGCCGCCATCAATGAGTGAGATGACACACCGCTCCACCAAAGAATCCGTCCTCTGATCCTACATCCAGCTGATGCTCAAAAAACGATGCCCCCATGAGGGAAAACGACGCCAAAAGCACCGCCACCGTCCGATCCGGAAACTCCGGGTCTAGATTTTCACCCGGAGCAGCGCAAGCAAGTCGACAGAAATTGCAGTGACGATGTCTTCAACAAGATAACGACGCGAACACGCCGCCATCGCCCGCCATGACCCGAGTCATAGCATGGTTTTCACCGGTAGCCTTGTCTCCCCACTCGACGCCGGGACTGGATGCGAGACTCCACAACCATCTAGCCAACCACCTCCGGCGAAGAAGATGGCCACCACCTCCACGCCCAGGGCCGGAGCCCCCGACGTCCTCGTGTCGCGGGCCTAGTCCAGAGGCCGCTTGCCGCGCCGGAACAAAGAGTGCGCACAACGGCTCGAGGAACCACCACCCAGATCCGAATGGGATCTAGATCGGGCACCCTAGCCGCCGACGTGATCTCTTCGTCGCCGCCGCGAGCACGACAACCCTGGTCGCCGCCGGCCTGCGCCACCGCCCTTGAATCGGCCGGAGTGGGTCGCCGCCACCCAGATCCGATCGCCGGCCGAGGAAGGTTGCCGCCGCCACCGCTGCGGGTGTTGCTTAATCTCTTAATGGCGTCAGCCTGACATGCTTTGACAAAAAAAACCAGCAACTCAACCTTGCTAAGCAGAGGGGCCCTCAAAGAGGCTGCACTCCAGAATGTTAAAGTTAGAAACATAAGCATACTTCATCTGGTTTTCCTCTAAAAGAGAAGACAAGTAATGTAATTCTTGATCTTAAATACTCTGCCGCAATCAACAAAATCATGGCATGCACAACTGAGAGAACTGTTGGAATACAGAATGTAAATGCACGTTGACTAAACCATACCTGAAAGTATAAGCCAGAGTAAATAGCAATTAGCTTAGTGTTTTGTATCTGATAGATCATTTTTTTTCAGTCTTGGGAATCTAATGCTGATATATTTATATTTGGTTCAGTTGTAATGAGCTGAGATATATAAATTTTGTAAGTAACCTGAATACATTGCAGTAAGACATAATGGAAGAAATGGTTATGCACTAGAATTCCCTGCAAACTTTGCTTGCCTAACTGGATCCGAGCAATTTGAGGGAGGAAACTGCCACTGTTATGATAGATTACATAGAACAATGACTATGATGACGAGTCTCCTTGAACCTGATAGTAGTCAGTATGGAGCTCTTGTCAACAAATTCCCTGATACAAACGTCTCCATTTGCCATCAAGTCCTTACTAGAGAATTAAGACTTCTTCACGCTTGAGTGATGCTGTGATGGATACTAGAGAATTTATAGTACTAATGACCTGATGGATGGGACATGGAGAATATGTGCCACAAGGAAGCTTTTTTTTCCAACCGGGCTTTTTCCCCCCTTCCATTAATTTCTTAACGGAAATACAAAGGTCTGAAAATATCTGAAACTGAAAACAGAGATAACACCATAACTAGGAGAAGAAGGGAGAGGGAGAACGCGAGCCGGAAACCTGCTACCTAGAGTTCGCTATCGACACTCCAGCTACAGGGCAAAAACCGACTAACACCAAAGCTGATATAACAACAGTTCAACCAACCCATTTAACAGGAGACTATTTATCACACAACGCCCCAAACTGAGACACAGCTACAGGCAAAATAGGGGCAAAAACTTGCAGCAAAGGAGTCACTCCAGACTCCAAAGATGCAACAAGGAAGCTGATAAGAGAACGTCGCTGAGAAAGTGATGCAGCTAACTCGAGACAACAAACAACCCAAGCTGAAGGCTGGACACAATTTGGTGCAGAAGAGTAACAACTACTTGAAGTAATTCAGTCTATATGTGATGCCCCGATTTGACCGTACACTAATCATGCACGCAAATGTGTACGATCAAGATCTAGAACTCACGGGAAGATATCACAACACAACTCTACAACATAAATAAGTCATACAAGCATCATAATACAAGCCTGGGGCCTCGAGGGCTCAAATACAATTGCTCGATCATAGACGAGTCAGCGGAAGCAACAATATCTAAGTACAGACATAAGTTAAACAAGTTTGCCTTAAGAAGGCTAGCACAAAAGTAGCAACGATCAAAAAGGCAAGGCCTCCTGCCTGGGACCTCCTAACTACTCCTCGAAGCCGAACTCCATGTAGAATCATCCTCGGGATCTCTAGCTCCTGGACTCCAGCATATGGTTGCGACAACCAGGTATAGAAAGCGGAAAAGAGGGAGAAAAGCAACCGTGAGTACTCATCCAAAGTACTCGCAAGCAAGGAGCTACACTACATATGCATGGGTATATGTGTAAAGGGCCATATCGGTGGACTGAACTGCAGAATGCCAGAATAAGAGGGGGATAGCTAATCCTGTCGAAGACTACGCTTCTGGCCACCTCCATCTTGCAGCATGTAGGAGAGAGTAGATGGTAAGTTCACCAAGTAGCATCGTATAGCATAATCCTACCCGGCGATCCCCTCCTCGTCGCCCTGTTAGAGAGCGATCACCGGGTTGTATCTGGCACATGGAAGGGTGTGTTTTATTAAGTATTCAGTTCTAGTTGTCATAAGGTCAAGGTACAGGTCGTCCTTTTACCGAGGGACACGGCTATTCGAATAGATAAACTTCCCTGCAGGGGTGCACCACATAACCCAACACGCTCGATCCCATTTGGCCGGACACACTTTCCTGGGTCATGCCCGGCCTCGTAAGATCAACACGTCGCAGCCCCACCTAGGCTCAACAGAGAGGTCAACACGCCGGTCTAAATCCTATGCGCGCAGGGGTCTGGGCCCATCGCCCATTGCACACCTGCACGTTGCGTACGCGGCCGGAAGCAGACCTAGCCTAGCAGGCGTTCCAGTCCAATCCGGCGCGCGCCGCTCCGTCGCTGACGTCAAGAAGAGCTTCGGCTGATACCACGACGTCGAGTGCCCATAACTGTTCCCGCGTAGTTGGTTAGTGCGTATAGACCAAATGGCCAGACTCAGATCAAATACCAAGATCTCGTTAAGCGTGTTAAGTATCCGCGAACGCCGACCAGGGCCAGGCCCACCTCTCTCCTAGGTGGTCTCAACCTGCCCTGTCGCTCCGCCACAAAGTAACAGTCGGGGGCCGTCAGGAACCCAGGCCCACCTCTACCGGGATGGAGCCACCTGTCCTTTCAGCCCCCTCATCAGAATCACTTGCGGGTACTCCTCGAGCCGACCCGACTTTAGTCACCACCTGTATCATGTATAAAGTATAAAGTATATACCCGTGATCACCTCCCGCAGCGATCACGGCCCAGTAGTATAGCATGGCAGACGGACAAGAATGTAGGGCCACTGATGGAAAAACTAGCATCCTATTCTAAGCAGTAGGATAGCAGGTAAGGGTAACAACTGTAGCAACAATGAGAGGCTATGCAACAGAATAGGGTTAACCAAAAGCAGTAACATGCTACACTACTCTAATGCAAGCAGTATAGAGAAGAATAGGCGATATCTGGTGATCAAGGGGGGGCTTGCCTGGTTGCTCTGGCAAGAAGGAGGGGTCGTCAACTCCGTAGTCGAACTAGGCAGCAGCAGCGTCGGTCTCGTAGTCTACCGGAGAAGGAGAGGGGGAAGAAACAGTAAATACGGAGCAAACAAAGCATCACAAAACAAAATGAGGCAAAACGCGGTGCCAGGTATGCCCTAACGCGGTAGGAGGTGATACCGACGAAGGGGGGAAACATCCGGGAAAGTATCCCCGGTGTTTCGCGTTTTTGGACAGATGAACCGGAGGGGGAAAGTTGCATGTTCGCTATGCTAGGGATGTGTGGTGGACGAACGGGCTACGTATTCGGATTCGTCTCATCGTTCTGAGCAACTTTCATGTACAAAGTTTTTCCATCCGAGTTACAGATTATTTTATATTCATTTTTAAAGATTTAAATCAATTTATAAATTATTATTATTAATTTAATCCGAAAATGGCATTACTGCATCAGCATGACATCATCAGTCAACAGAGGTGTTGACTGGGTCAAGCTGACGTGTGGGTCCCATCTGTCATTGACACATTGCCCTAACTAACAGATTAGTTAGTTTAATTAGATATTTAGGTTAATTAAGTTTAATTAGTTTAACAAGCGGGATTAATTAAGTTAATTAATTAATTAATTTAATTATTAAATTTTTTATCTATCTTTTTTTAAACGTTCAGGGGGCTGGGACCCCCCGTCATTGGCCCAGGGGGCCTTAGCGGGCGCGTGGGTTACGGGCGCTGGCGATGCCCGACCAGGCGAGGGCCGAGCGGCCACCGACGGGCGCCGGTGTCGGGCGACGACCGGGGCCACGGCGAGGCTGGCCGGGAAAGGCACCGGCGAGGCCGGCCGAGTGGCGGACTGCAGCAGAGGACGGCGGGGTCGCACGAGGGGCGGTGGAGGCGGCTGCAGGGCAGGGCGGCAGGGGAGCCGCAACGGTTGCGGTCGGCGCGAGCGCGCACGACCATGGGTGCGTGAGGGGCGTGAGCGAGCGCGAGGAGGGGGGAGGCGGTGCGGTGCGGTGGTCGTGGTGGCGATCCAGACGGTGCAACGGGACGGTCGACGGTGACGGGGAGAGAAGAGGAGGTCGGGGGCCTCACCGAGGGAGCATAGGGGACGGGGCAGTGGGGCTTGAGGAGGAGGGCGGAGATGACGGCGGGGCAGCTCCGGTGAGGAAGCGTTCAGGCGAGGCAGTGGCGACGGCGGTCCGAGGCGGCGAGACGCGATGAAGTCGGCTCGAGGGAGAGGTGGGGAGGCGTCCGGCGAGGTGGCATCGGTCCAGCGGGTGGCGGTGGTCGGCGACGGCGTGGCAGCTCCGGGGCGACGGCGTCAGGGCGACCGGGGCGGCCAGATCCAGAACGGGGAGGAGGAGGTGGGGCTGCCGAGGTGCAGAGGGGGCAACGGGGAGGGCGTCGCCGGCGTCGAGGCCAACCGCCCC
>NC_057796.1:323962493-323965668 GCF_018294505.1 Triticum aestivum | reverse complement strand
GCCCCGATCCAGATCCGATCGGGGGGGGCAGAGAGGAGAGGTGGGGGGTCGAGGGGATCGTGCGGGGGGAGAGTGGGGGTTGGGCTCTAGGGTTCGGTCGGGGTGGGGGGTTAGCAGGGGGCGGCTGGGCCGGCCTGGTTGGCCCGGTGGCCAGCTGGGCCGAAGCCTAGTGAGAGGGGGTTTGCTTTTCTCCTTTTATTATTTTTCTTGTTTGTTTTTTTTTCTTTTTCCTATTTCCTTTTATTCTGTTTTATTTTACTTTTAGTTTCTTTAGTTTTGTAAAATAGGACAATAGTTCCTAAATTAATGCCTCTAAATAACTCACCGCCTTAAAAGTTTGGCCCCTAAATAAAATGTTTAAAAAATTTATAAATTATAAAAGGCATTTAATTAAATGTTTTAGCTACTGTTTTAACTACATTAGTGCATTGAATTATTTAATAAAAATGTGGTTTCTCCACCAACATTACCTAGGGATTATGTGTCACATCCAGAACATTTTAGTTTTAATATTTTGAAAACTTTCGTTGTCTGTCATATTTTGAATTTGATTTTCGGACCGGTTTTGAACTAACGAAAGATCAGCAACAGTAACGGAGGTGACGTGGCATCATTAGCAGGGGATTACTGTAGCTTAATTATCCGGGCGTCACAATTCTCCTCCACTACAAGAAATCTCGTCCCGAGATTTAAGAGGGGAAGGGAATTGGTTACAAAATTCTAACGAGCGTTCTCGATCTTGGCTGCCCTTTCGAAGAGGTTGATCCCTTTCGTTGATGTCTTCATTTCTCTATTTCGAGTCACCATGATTCGGTCGTCATCCTTTCTTCGGGATCTCCATCGTCCTACGAAGGCGACCAATGGGGAAAACTCCGGAAGAACGCATATCCACAAAGCTGGGCATCTGACGGTGAACTCAATGGGAAATACAAAAGGTACCCCACGAGTTGTATTTTAGTGAATTCGTTGAGTGCAATATACGATGGTACCAAAGTTTCAAACGAGTAGGCAATCATTCGATGACTAGGCCGAAGCTAGAATGGGGGTTTGAACAACGAGAATAACAATGTGTTTGATTCCAGGATGAATAATGGTATAGCATTCAGCTCGTGAATCACATACGAAGCCAGGTGCAAAGGATACATTAGAATCCGGGTTATAAAGAAGAGTCAGGTTTCGATCCAGTGGACCTGTGGGTTATGGGCCCACCATGTGGTTAAAGTAGGAAGGGCGGTGACATCTTGCACGATCATGATAGCAAGGCAAGTCAGAGGGTAGTCTGTCAGTTATATGTCAGCAACATCGTCGGTACCAAGGGCGAGGGACGAAGAGAACCATTTTCCTGCTCGTTGAAAAGAGGCGGACCAATAGGCAAGTTCTCGTCCATCGGTGGTTACCAGAATGTCACCAACAATAGTAACAGGGTCTTACTGACAGAGTTGTACACCGAGGTGTTTGCACAAGCAGGGGATTAATACTGCTTAGATCAGAATGATCACCAGAAACGTTAAACCAACCAATGGAAAGGAAAATATGATTATCAGATTAAACAGAACAATGGAAAGGAAAATGTGTTTAAACACATATTTCAAGGGTATATCCTTCCCAAGGACAAGCTGAGCATGATATCCATGACAGGATATAATGTAGAAAACTCTTTAGGTAGGGGAGAGAAATTTCATGTCATTACCCATACAACGGTGTTTGGATAATTGAGCAGGAAACATTTAGCATTGGGCTTCAAATGTTCCTGTTGAAAATCGGAGTACCATAGACATGCTTCGAGATAGCATTGACATGGTCAACAGGTGAAGATCAGACTTTGGAAACAAAAAGGATCCATCAGGAACAACTTATAGAATAAGTCTTACAATTTCCTCATGGAAGAATGGATAACCTTGCTGAAAAGGAATCTGTAACAATAGGGCCTCCGGCCAGGTGCGCTATGCACGACATCACCTTACCGGGTCACATAAAGACCATTGGTATAACTCTTGGAAATATGTTCCAACCATCATACTGACCGAGATTCGGATCTGATTGGTGTTAGGATACCTCAGACTCTAGATGCCTGAGAAGGAAGGGGTGCAACACAATTTGACGAGATGGTGCTGCCAAATTCTCGGGAAATGAACTATGGAAGCAAGTCCCGAATCATGAGTTCATCATTAAACCAAGGAGATGATGAGGAGATGGCTGATAGACTTGGCAACAACTCATCGAGATTCCCAAAAAGATGGATTTCCACAATTATGTGAACAAGGAGAACATCCACGAGTAAACATTGGTTGAAGGGTGCACCCGAAATGTGGGCTTAGGTAGCATGATCAATGTTAGAATGGTGATCCGATGACCAATACACAAGGAATGAAACTATCGGCCATACACTTCAAGAAATAGGGTTGCTAGAAGTTTTGAACTCCTACATCATAGCTCAATTGTCGATATACCGGTTAGAAACAACACGGGTACCAAGAAATGAACGGAGATGGCGAGAAGTATCACTATACCAAGAATTCTTAAGAGGTGGAGTAATCCTCATGACATTCTTGACATAAAAGATGGTAATACTCCAAGATAAAGAAGAACAAATGCTGGATAGCAAGGAACTCAAGGTATAACACAGAACACGAACAATTTTGTGTTGGAGGGAAGGCCATAAAGTGGTCGATGATAACACAAATCATCGAGGGCAAGGATGGTATTTCTCTTCATGAATTCAATTGATATCTCGGAAGAAGTTAAAATGTTGACGATGATCACGACACACTTGTCGAGAGGTTTCTTGAAGATGTAATCGATCGGCAATGACATCAAGTCAAAGGAATGGTGAAGCGAAAAGTTATTGGAACCAAGGGTACGACACAAACTTGAAATCAAGCTTGCTATTCAAGGTGAAATGATATGACAAGGAAAATCGACGTAAGCTTAGCTCATCATCTAAGGTTGCGCTCCGGAACTAAGGACCCGGTAGCATAGTTAAAATTAGCACGATAATGATGTAGCCGATCAGGCTAGGAGTGACGTGATGGAGTATTAAACTTCTCAACAACAAAGTACTGGGAGTACCGAATCTCAGTGTTGATTTGATTCACAAATCGGAGTTCTCGGTTGACGACAACCCAGAACCCGTGGAGTGACTATGATGGGGAAAGGTACTACTTCATCAGAAACT
>NC_057796.1:323960845-323962483 GCF_018294505.1 Triticum aestivum | reverse complement strand
GCAGTTGGCTCTGATACCAACTTGTGATGCCCCCGATTTGACCGTACACTAATCATGCACGCAAATGTGTACGATCAAGATCTGGGACTCACGGAAAGATATCACAACACAACTCTACAACATAAACAAGTCATACAAGCATCATAATACAAGCCAGGGGCCTCGAGGGCTCAAATACAATTGCTCGATCATAGACGAGTCAGCGGAAGCAACAATATCTAAGTACAGACATAAGTTAAACAAGTTTGCCTTAAGAAGGCTAGCACAAAAGTAGCAACGATCAAAAAGGCAAGGCCTCCTGCCTGGGACCTCCTAACTACTCCTCGAAGCCGAACTCCATGTAGAATCATCCTCGGGATCTCTAGCTCCTGGACTCCAGCATATGGTTGCGACAACCAGGTATAGAAAGCGGAAAAGAGGGAGAAAAGCAACCGTGAGTACTCATCCAAAGTACTCGCAAGCAAGGAGCTACACTACATATGCATGGGTATATGTGTAAAGGGCCATATCGGTGGACTGAACTGCAGAATGCCAGAATAAGAGGGGGATAACTAATCCTGTCGAAGACTACGCTTCTGGCCACCTCCATCTTGCAGCATGTAGGAGAGAGTAGATGGTAAGTTCACCAAGTAGCATCGTATAGCATAATCCTACCCGGCGATCCCCTCCTCGTCGCCCTGTTAGAGAGCGATCACCGGGTTGTATCTGGCACTTGGAAGGGTGTGTTTTATCAAGTATCCAGTTCTAGTTGTCATAAGGTCAAGGTACAACTCCGGGTCGTCCTTTTACTGAGGGACACGGCTATTCGAATAGATAAACTTCCCTGCAGGGGTGCACCACATAACCCAACACGCTCGATCCCATTTGGCCGGACACACTTTCCTGGGTCATGCCCGGCCTCGTAAGATCAACACGTCGCAGCCCCACCTAGGCTCAACAAAGAGGTCAACACGCCGGTCTAAATCCTATGCGCGCAGGGGCCTGGGCCCATCGCCCATTGCACACATGCACGTTGCGTACGCGGCCGGAAGCAGACCTAGCCTAGCAGGCGTTCCAGTCCAATCCGGCGCGCGCCGCTCCGTCGCTGACGTCAAGAAGAGCTTCGGCTGATACCACGATGTCGAGTGCCCATAACTGTTCCCGCGTAGTTGGTTAGTGCGTATAGACCAAATGGCCAGACTCAGATCAAATACCAAGATCTCGTTAAGCGTGTTAAGTATCCGCGAACGCCGACCAGGGCCAGGCCCACCTCTCTCCTAGGTGGTCTCAACCTGCCCTGTCGCTCCGCCACAAAGTAACAGTCGGGGGCCGTCAGGAACCCAGGCCCACCTCTACCGGGATGGAGCCACCTGTCCTTTCATCCCCCTCATCAGAATCACTTGCGGGTACTCCTCGAGCCGACCCGACTTTAGTCACCACCTGTATCATGTATAAAGTATAAAGTATATACCCGTGATCACCTCCCGCAGTGATCACGGCCCAGTAATATAGCATGGCAGACGGACAAGAATGTAGGGCCACTGATGGAAAAACTAGCATCCTATTCTAAGCAGTAGGATAGCAGGTAAGGGTAACAACTCTAGCAACAATGAGAGGCTATGCAACAGAATAGGGTTAACCAAAAGCAGTAACATGCTA
>NC_057796.1:323957424-323960380 GCF_018294505.1 Triticum aestivum | reverse complement strand
TTTTCTTTTTCCTATTTCCTTTTATTCTGTTTTATTTTACTTTTAGTTTCTTTAGTTTTGTAAAATAGGACAATAGTTCCTAAATTAATGCCTCTAAATAACTCACCGCCTTAAAAGTTTGGCCCCTAAATAAAATGTTTAAAAAATTTATAAATTATAAAAGGCATTTAATTAAATGTTTTAGCTACTGTTTTAACTACATTAGTGCATTGAATTATTTAATAAAAATGTGGTTTCTCCACCAACATTACCTAGGGATTATGTGTCACATCCAGAACATTTTAGTTTTAATATTTTGAAAACTTTCGTTGTCTGTCATATTTTGAATTTGATTTTCGGACCGGTTTTGAACTAACGAAAGATCAGCAACAGTAACGGAGGTGACGTGGCATCATTAGCAGGGGATTACTGTAGCTTAATTATCCGGGCGTCACAATTCTCCTCCACTACAAGAAATCTCGTCCCGAGATTTAAGAGGGGAAGGGAATTGGTTACAAAATTCTAACGAGCGTTCTCGATCTTGGCTGCCCTTTCGAAGAGGTTGATCCCTTTCGTTGATGTCTTCATTTCTCTATTTCGAGTCACCATGATTCGGTCGTCATCCTTTCTTCGGGATCTCCATCGTCCTACGAAGGCGACCAATGGGGAAAACTCCGGAAGAACGCATATCCACAAAGCTGGGCATCTGACGGTGAACTCAATGGGAAATACAAAAGGTACCCCACGAGTTGTATTTTAGTGAATTCGTTGAGTGCAATATACGATGGTACCAAAGTTTCAAACGAGTAGGCAATCATTCGATGACTAGGCCGAAGCTAGAATGGGGGTTTGAACAACGAGAATAACAATGTGTTTGATTCCAGGATGAATAATGGTATAGCATTCAGCTCGTGAATCACATACGAAGCCAGGTGCAAAGGATACATTAGAATCCGGGTTATAAAGAAGAGTCAGGTTTCGATCCAGTGGACCTGTGGGTTATGGGCCCACCATGTGGTTAAAGTAGGAAGGGCGGTGACATCTTGCACGATCATGATAGCAAGGCAAGTCAGAGGGTAGTCTGTCAGTTATATGTCAGCAACATCGTCGGTACCAAGGGCGAGGGACGAAGAGAACCATTTTCCTGCTCGTTGAAAAGAGGCGGACCAATAGGCAAGTTCTCGTCCATCGGTGGTTACCAGAATGTCACCAACAATAGTAACAGGGTCTTACTGACAGAGTTGTACACCGAGGTGTTTGCACAAGCAGGGGATTAATACTGCTTAGATCAGAATGATCACCAGAAACGTTAAACCAACCAATGGAAAGGAAAATATGATTATCAGATTAAACAGAACAATGGAAAGGAAAATGTGTTTAAACACATATTTCAAGGGTATATCCTTCCCAAGGACAAGCTGAGCATGATATCCATGACAGGATATAATGTAGAAAACTCTTTAGGTAGGGGAGAGAAATTTCATGTCATTACCCATACAACGGTGTTTGGATAATTGAGCAGGAAACATTTAGCATTGGGCTTCAAATGTTCCTGTTGAAAATCGGAGTACCATAGACATGCTTCGAGATAGCATTGACATGGTCAACAGGTGAAGATCAGACTTTGGAAACAAAAAGGATCCATCAGGAACAACTTATAGAATAAGTCTTACAATTTCCTCATGGAAGAATGGATAACCTTGCTGAAAAGGAATCTGTAACAATAGGGCCTCCGGCCAGGTGCGCTATGCACGACATCACCTTACCGGGTCACATAAAGACCATTGGTATAACTCTTGGAAATATGTTCCAACCATCATACTGACCGAGATTCGGATCTGATTGGTGTTAGGATACCTCAGACTCTAGATGCCTGAGAAGGAAGGGGTGCAACACAATTTGACGAGATGGTGCTGCCAAATTCTCGGGAAATGAACTATGGAAGCAAGTCCCGAATCATGAGTTCATCATTAAACCAAGGAGATGATGAGGAGATGGCTGATAGACTTGGCAACAACTCATCGAGATTCCCAAAAAGATGGATTTCCACAATTATGTGAACAAGGAGAACATCCACGAGTAAACATTGGTTGAAGGGTGCACCCGAAATGTGGGCTTAGGTAGCATGATCAATGTTAGAATGGTGATCCGATGACCAATACACAAGGAATGAAACTATCGGCCATACACTTCAAGAAATAGGGTTGCTAGAAGTTTTGAACTCCTACATCATAGCTCAATTGTCGATATACCGGTTAGAAACAACACGGGTACCAAGAAATGAACGGAGATGGCGAGAAGTATCACTATACCAAGAATTCTTAAGAGGTGGAGTAATCCTCATGACATTCTTGACATAAAAGATGGTAATACTCCAAGATAAAGAAGAACAAATGCTGGATAGCAAGGAACTCAAGGTATAACACAGAACACGAACAATTTTGTGTTGGAGGGAAGGCCATAAAGTGGTCGATGATAACACAAATCATCGAGGGCAAGGATGGTATTTCTCTTCATGAATTCAATTGATATCTCGGAAGAAGTTAAAATGTTGACGATGATCACGACACACTTGTCGAGAGGTTTCTTGAAGATGTAATCGATCGGCAATGACATCAAGTCAAAGGAATGGTGAAGCGAAAAGTTATTGGAACCAAGGGTACGACACAAACTTGAAATCAAGCTTGCTATTCAAGGTGAAATGATATGACAAGGAAAATCGACGTAAGCTTAGCTCATCATCTAAGGTTGCGCTCCGGAACTAAGGACCCGGTAGCATAGTTAAAATTAGCACGATAATGATGTAGCCGATCAGGCTAGGAGTGACGTGATGGAGTATTAAACTTCTCAACAACAAAGTACTGGGAGTACCGAATCTCAGTGTTGATTTGATTCACAAATCGGAGTTCTCGGTTGACGACAACCCAGAACCCGTGGAGTGACTATGATGGGGAAAGGTACTACTTCATCAGAAACT
>NC_057796.1:323953116-323957287 GCF_018294505.1 Triticum aestivum | reverse complement strand
CAAGGTTATTGAATATGAAGGACGCTGCCGGATAAAATCCATTAAAGGATCTGTCGGTCCATAACAGAGCTGATGTGAGCATCGGCACACAACCAGAGGAAGTAACAATGCAAAGGCATTGGATTATAGAAACAACTAACTAATCCAGAGCTCAAATGCAAAGGAATTATGATTTTCAAATCAAGGGATCAGAAGCAATGTTCTGATTAGGGATGGATAAGTTGAATAGTCTTAGGGATACAATCGACAGTAATTTGATTAGTCGAGAACCAGCTCACGTTAAAAATGATGTCTGAGCCGGAAGGATGAATTCTAGGATCTGATTGAGGATTGCGAGCATTCGCAACATATTGAATCAATGGACTCAAAAGTTAATGACAAAGGGTGCCAATAAGATTTCGAGACTTATGGGATTAATCATAATGCTAGTAAGCAAGAATTTCAAGAGCAATAGGCTCCTGAGGATTTTTGGAAGATCGAATGGTATTCTGAACACTTTTGTGAAATACTTGAATCAACTGGGGATGAGCAGATACTCGGTAAGTGCGAGAATTATTCGTAAGGGTATTCAGGTGACAAAGAACAGCAAGGCAGTAAGCTCAAAGGATTCTCGGAACAACAGAGGGAATTTCGGGGTATCTTGTAATAACAAGATCAACTGGGAAACATTTTATGAATGGCGAGTATACGTGGTTATCTATAGGAGTTTATCGATGAAACAGAATTGCAAAAGCGATGAACACAAGTTCTCGGGTTAACAGCGGAGAGTATCTTCAGGGTCTTCACGTGCAGCAGACGATCATCAGTAATAAGGGGCTCTCCGGGTGAAAGTGATAACGAGATCCTAATGTTAGATTTAGCAAAATTTACTTAACCCGAATAGAAGAGAGGTCAGAGTCCCAGAGTATAGGTTGAGGAATAAAAGATCCTACTACCACCCAATGGCGACGTGGGCCCGTAAGACACACAGCCATGTTAGTAAAAGTTTTTGCAATGTCTAGACTCGACTTCGGCCAAGGAGTGTGGAAAGGGGGATTCCTACAGGCAGTTGGCTCTGATACCAACTTGTGATGCCCCCGATTTGACCGTACACTAATCATGCACGCAAATGTGTACGATCAAGATCTGGGACTCACGGAAAGATATCACAACACAACTCTACAACATAAACAAGTCATACAAGCATCATAATACAAGCCAGGGGCCTCGAGGGCTCAAATACAATTGCTCGATCATAGACGAGTCAGCGGAAGCAACAATATCTAAGTACAGACATAAGTTAAACAAGTTTGCCTTAAGAAGGCTAGCACAAAAGTAGCAACGATCAAAAAGGCAAGGCCTCCTGCCTGGGACCTCCTAACTACTCCTCGAAGCCGAACTCCATGTAGAATCATCCTCGGGATCTCTAGCTCCTGGACTCCAGCATATGGTTGCGACAACCAGGTATAGAAAGCGGAAAAGAGGGAGAAAAGCAACCGTGAGTACTCATCCAAAGTACTCGCAAGCAAGGAGCTACACTACATATGCATGGGTATATGTGTAAAGGGCCATATCGGTGGACTGAACTGCAGAATGCCAGAATAAGAGGGGGATAACTAATCCTGTCGAAGACTACGCTTCTGGCCACCTCCATCTTGCAGCATGTAGGAGAGAGTAGATGGTAAGTTCACCAAGTAGCATCGTATAGCATAATCCTACCCGGCGATCCCCTCCTCGTCGCCCTGTTAGAGAGCGATCACCGGGTTGTATCTGGCACTTGGAAGGGTGTGTTTTATCAAGTATCCAGTTCTAGTTGTCATAAGGTCAAGGTACAACTCCGGGTCGTCCTTTTACTGAGGGACACGGCTATTCGAATAGATAAACTTCCCTGCAGGGGTGCACCACATAACCCAACACACTCGATCCCATTTGGCCGGACACACTTTCCTGGGTCATGCCCGGCCTCGTAAGATCAACACGTCGCAGCCCCACCTAGGCTCAACAAAGAGGTCAACACGCCGGTCTAAATCCTATGCGCGCAGGGGTCTGGGCCCATCGCCCATTGCACACATGCACGTTGCGTACGCGGCCGGAAGCAGACCTAGCCTAGCAGGCGTTCCAGTCCAATCCGGCGCGCGCCGCTCCGTCGCTGACGTCAAGAAGAGCTTCGGCTGATACCACGATGTCGAGTGCCCATAACTGTTCCCGCGTAGTTGGTTAGTGCGTATAGACCAAATGGCCAGACTCAGATCAAATACCAAGATCTCGTTAAGCGTGTTAAGTATCCGCGAACGCCGACCAGGGCCAGGCCCACCTCTCTCCTAGGTGGTCTCAACCTGCCCTGTCGCTCCGCCACAAAGTAACAGTCGGGGGCCGTCAGGAACCCAGGCCCACCTCTACCGGGATGGAGCCACCTGTCCTTTCATCCCCCTCATCAGAATCACTTGCGGGTACTCCTCGAGCCGACCCGACTTTAGTCACCACCTGTATCATGTATAAAGTATAAAGTATATACCCGTGATCACCTCCCGCAGTGATCACGGCCCAGTAATATAGCATGGCAGACGGACAAGAATGTAGGGCCACTGATGGAAAAACTAGCATCCTATTCTAAGCAGTAGGATAGCAGGTAAGGGTAACAACTCTAGCAACAATGAGAGGCTATGCAACAGAATAGGGTTAACCAAAAGCAGTAACATGCTAGACTACTCTAATGCAAGCAGTATAGAGAAGAATAGGCGATATCTGGTGATCAAGGGGGGGCTTGCCTGGTTGCTCTGGCAAGAAGGAGGGGTCGTCAACTCCGTAGTCGAACTAGGCAGCAGCAGCGTCGGTCTCGTAGTCTACCGGAGAATAAATACGGAGCAAACAAAGCATCACAAAACAAAATGAGGCAAAACGCGGTGCCAGGTATGCCCTAACGCGGTAGGAGGTGATACCGACGAAGGGGGGAAACATCCGGGAAAGTATCCCCGGTGTTTCGCGTTTTCGGACAGATGAACCGGAGGGGGAAAGTTGCATGTTCGCTATGCTAGGGATGTGTGGTGGACGAACGGGCTACGTATTCGGATTCGTCTCGTCGTTCTGAGCAACTTTCATGTACAAAGTTTTTCCATCCGAGTTACTGATTATTTTATATTCATTTTTAAAGATTTAAATCAATTTATAAATTATTATTATTAATTTAATCCGAAAATGGCATTACTGCATCAGCATGATGTCAGCATGACGTCCTCAGTCAACAGAGGTGTTGACTGGGTCAAGCTGACGTGTGGGTCCCATTTGTCATTGACACATTGCCCTAACTAACAGATTAGTTAGTTTAATTAGATATTTAGGTTAATTAAGTTTTATTAATTTTTTTATCTATCTTTTTTTAAAACGTTCAGGGGGCTGGGACCCCCCCCCCGTCATTGGCCCAGGGGGCCTTAGCAGGCGCATGGGTTACGGGCGCTGGCGATGCCCGACCAGGCGAGGGCCGAGCGGCCACCGACGGGCGCCGCGTCGGGCGACGACCGGGGCCACGGCGAGGCTGGCCGGGAAAGGCAACGGCGAGGCCGGCCGAGTGCCGGACTACAGCAGTGGACGGCGGGGTCGCACGAGGGGCGGTGGAGGCGGCTACAGGGCAGGGCGGCAGGGGAGCCGCAACGGCTGCGGTCGGCGCGAGCGCGCACGACCATGGGTGCGTGAGGGGCGCGAGCGAGCGCGAGGAGGGGGTAGGCGGTGCGGTGCGGTGGTCGTGGTGGCGTTCGGCGATCCAGACGGTGCAACGGGACGGTCGACGGTGACGGGGAGAGAAGAGGAGGCCGGGGGCCTCACCGAGGGAGCGTAGGGGATGGGGCAGTGGGGGTTGAGGAGGAGGGCGGAGACGACGGCGGGGCAGCTCCGATGAGGAAGCGTTCCGGCGAGGCAGTGGCGACAGCGGTCCGAGGCGGCGAGACGCGATGAAGTCAGCTCGAGGGAGAGGTGGGGAGGCGTCCGGCGAGGTGGCATCGGTCCAGCGGGTGGCGGTGGTCGGCGACGGCGTGGCAGCTCCGGGGCGACGGCGTCAGGGTGACCGGGGCGGCCAGATCCAGAACGGGGAGGAGGAGGTGGGGCGTTGCGGACGGGCGTCGGGGCCGGCTCGGGGCTGCCGAGGTGCAGAGGGGGCAACGGGGAGGGCGTCGCCGGCGTCGAGGCCAACCGCCCCGAT
>NC_057796.1:323945382-323953106 GCF_018294505.1 Triticum aestivum | reverse complement strand
TTTTCTTTTTCCTATTTCCTTTTATTCTGTTTTATTTTACTTTTAGTTTCTTTAGTTTTGTAAAATAGGACAATAGTTCCTAAATTAATGCCTCTAAATAACTCACCGCCTTAAAAGTTTGGCCCCTAAATAAAATGTTTAAAAAATTTATAAATTATAAAAGGCATTTAATTAAATGTTTTAGCTACTGTTTTAACTACATTAGTGCATTGAATTATTTAATAAAAATGTGGTTTCTCCACCAACATTACCTAGGGATTATGTGTCACATCCAGAACATTTTAGTTTTAATATTTTGAAAACTTTCGTTGTCTGTCATATTTTGAATTTGATTTTCGGACCGGTTTTGAACTAACGAAAGATCAGCAACAGTAACGGAGGTGACGTGGCATCATTAGCAGGGGATTACTGTAGCTTAATTATCCGGGCGTCACAATTCTCCTCCACTACAAGAAATCTCGTCCCGAGATTTAAGAGGGGAAGGGAATTGGTTACAAAATTCTAACGAGCGTTCTCGATCTTGGCTGCCCTTTCGAAGAGGTTGATCCCTTTCGTTGATGTCTTCATTTCTCTATTTCGAGTCACCATGATTCGGTCGTCATCCTTTCTTCGGGATCTCCATCGTCCTACGAAGGCGACCAATGGGGAAAACTCCGGAAGAACGCATATCCACAAAGCTGGGCATCTGACGGTGAACTCAATGGGAAATACAAAAGGTACCCCACGAGTTGTATTTTAGTGAATTCGTTGAGTGCAATATACGATGGTACCAAAGTTTCAAACGAGTAGGCAATCATTCGATGACTAGGCCGAAGCTAGAATGGGGGTTTGAACAACGAGAATAACAATGTGTTTGATTCCAGGATGAATAATGGTATAGCATTCAGCTCGTGAATCACATACGAAGCCAGGTGCAAAGGATACATTAGAATCCGGGTTATAAAGAAGAGTCAGGTTTCGATCCAGTGGACCTGTGGGTTATGGGCCCACCATGTGGTTAAAGTAGGAAGGGCGGTGACATCTTGCACGATCATGATAGCAAGGCAAGTCAGAGGGTAGTCTGTCAGTTATATGTCAGCAACATCGTCGGTACCAAGGGCGAGGGACGAAGAGAACCATTTTCCTGCTCGTTGAAAAGAGGCGGACCAATAGGCAAGTTCTCGTCCATCGGTGGTTACCAGAATGTCACCAACAATAGTAACAGGGTCTTACTGACAGAGTTGTACACCGAGGTGTTTGCACAAGCAGGGGATTAATACTGCTTAGATCAGAATGATCACCAGAAACGTTAAACCAACCAATGGAAAGGAAAATATGATTATCAGATTAAACAGAACAATGGAAAGGAAAATGTGTTTAAACACATATTTCAAGGGTATATCCTTCCCAAGGACAAGCTGAGCATGATATCCATGACAGGATATAATGTAGAAAACTCTTTAGGTAGGGGAGAGAAATTTCATGTCATTACCCATACAACGGTGTTTGGATAATTGAGCAGGAAACATTTAGCATTGGGCTTCAAATGTTCCTGTTGAAAATCGGAGTACCATAGACATGCTTCGAGATAGCATTGACATGGTCAACAGGTGAAGATCAGACTTTGGAAACAAAAAGGATCCATCAGGAACAACTTATAGAATAAGTCTTACAATTTCCTCATGGAAGAATGGATAACCTTGCTGAAAAGGAATCTGTAACAATAGGGCCTCCGGCCAGGTGCGCTATGCACGACATCACCTTACCGGGTCACATAAAGACCATTGGTATAACTCTTGGAAATATGTTCCAACCATCATACTGACCGAGATTCGGATCTGATTGGTGTTAGGATACCTCAGACTCTAGATGCCTGAGAAGGAAGGGGTGCAACACAATTTGACGAGATGGTGCTGCCAAATTCTCGGGAAATGAACTATGGAAGCAAGTCCCGAATCATGAGTTCATCATTAAACCAAGGAGATGATGAGGAGATGGCTGATAGACTTGGCAACAACTCATCGAGATTCCCAAAAAGATGGATTTCCACAATTATGTGAACAAGGAGAACATCCACGAGTAAACATTGGTTGAAGGGTGCACCCGAAATGTGGGCTTAGGTAGCATGATCAATGTTAGAATGGTGATCCGATGACCAATACACAAGGAATGAAACTATCGGCCATACACTTCAAGAAATAGGGTTGCTAGAAGTTTTGAACTCCTACATCATAGCTCAATTGTCGATATACCGGTTAGAAACAACACGGGTACCAAGAAATGAACGGAGATGGCGAGAAGTATCACTATACCAAGAATTCTTAAGAGGTGGAGTAATCCTCATGACATTCTTGACATAAAAGATGGTAATACTCCAAGATAAAGAAGAACAAATGCTGGATAGCAAGGAACTCAAGGTATAACACAGAACACGAACAATTTTGTGTTGGAGGGAAGGCCATAAAGTGGTCGATGATAACACAAATCATCGAGGGCAAGGATGGTATTTCTCTTCATGAATTCAATTGATATCTCGGAAGAAGTTAAAATGTTGACGATGATCACGACACACTTGTCGAGAGGTTTCTTGAAGATGTAATCGATCGGCAATGACATCAAGTCAAAGGAATGGTGAAGCGAAAAGTTATTGGAACCAAGGGTACGACACAAACTTGAAATCAAGCTTGCTATTCAAGGTGAAATGATATGACAAGGAAAATCGACGTAAGCTTAGCTCATCATCTAAGGTTGCGCTCCGGAACTAAGGACCCGGTAGCATAGTTAAAATTAGCACGATAATGATGTAGCCGATCAGGCTAGGAGTGACGTGATGGAGTATTAAACTTCTCAACAACAAAGTACTGGGAGTACCGAATCTCAGTGTTGATTTGATTCACAAATCGGAGTTCTCGGTTGACGACAACCCAGAACCCGTGGAGTGACTATGATGGGGAAAGGTACTACTTCATCAGAAACTCATAAGATGAAGTGCAATGGGTTGATATCCTCGAGATACCAGGGGGTAATACTTGAAGGTAGAACAAAATAGAGGTTGGGAAGGCGTACTGATCTGCAGAAGGCAAGTACTTTAACTTGTCCAAGAAATAGAATCAAAGGAGAACAATCATGGTCGGAACCACGGTTGCAAAGGATCAATTCACAGACACCAGATGATATTTATCAAGGAAATAGTTATTATTACAAGAAGCTTCCATGATAGGATCTACATCGTGTCCATGGGCATGAACACAAAGGTTCAAGGTCGACTCCCACTTCTCCAATGCATAACCTTTCATTCACTTCTCATTTTTCAAAGAAGTTGTAGTGTTGAAATTTTATCTGGCAAAATACCAGAAGAGTATGACTTGTGAAAACCTTCGGGTTCATACGGTTTTTAGGGAAGGTATAGGTTCAACCCATCAGGGCAACTTAGAAACATATGCCACAAGCTTCGAGAGTGATTATCACCAGCTCGAAAGCAGAGCAAGGTTGAGAAAGTAGAGGATACAATTTACCAAAGGCATTAGGTATCCGAGGGAAGGCTCACAAGGTTATTGAATATGAAGGACGCTGCCGGATAAAATCCATTAAAGGATCTGTCGGTCCATAACAGAGCTGATGTGAGCATCGGCACACAACCAGAGGAAGTAACAATGCAAAGGCATTGGATTATAGAAACAACTAACTAATCCAGAGCTCAAATGCAAAGGAATTATGATTTTCAAATCAAGGGATCAGAAGCAATGTTCTGATTAGGGATGGATAAGTTGAATAGTCTTAGGGATACAATCGACAGTAATTTGATTAGTCGAGAACCAGCTCACGTTAAAAATGATGTCTGAGCCGGAAGGATGAATTCTAGGATCTGATTGAGGATTGCGAGCATTCGCAACATATTGAATCAATGGACTCAAAAGTTAATGACAAAGGGTGCCAATAAGATTTCGAGACTTATGGGATTAATCATAATGCTAGTAAGCAAGAATTTCAAGAGCAATAGGCTCCTGAGGATTTTCGGAAGATCGAATGGTATTCTGAACACTTTTGTGAAATACTTGAATCAACTGGGGATGAGCAGATACTCGGTAAGTGCGAGAATTATTCGTAAGGGTATTCAGGTGACAAAGAACAGCAAGGCAGTAAGCTCAAAGGATTCTCGGAACAACAAAGGGAATTTTGGGGTATCTTGTAATAACAAGATCAACTGGGAAACATTTTATGAATGGCGAGTATACGTGGTTATCTATAGGAGTTTATCGATGAAACAGAATTGCAAAAGCGATGAACACAAGTTCTCGGGTTAATAGCGGAGAGTATCTTCAGGGTCTTCACGTGCAGCAGACGATCATCAGTAATAAGGGGCTCTCCGGGTGAAAGTGATAACGAGATCCTAATGTTAGATTTAGCAAAATTTACTTAACCCGAATAGAAGAGAGGTCAGAGTCCCAGAGTATAGGTTGAGGAATAAAAGATCCTACTACCACCCAATGGCGACGTGGGCCCGTCAGACACACAGCCATGTTAGTAAAAGTTTTTGCAATGTCTAGACTCGACTTCGGCCAAGGAGTGTGGAAAGGGGGATTCCTACATGCAGTTGGCTCTGATACCAACTTGTGATGCCCCCGATTTGACCGTACACTAATCATGCACGCAAATGTGTACGATCAAGATCTGGGACTCACGGAAAGATATCACAACACAACTCTACAACATAAACAAGTCATACAAGCATCATAATACAAGCCAGGGGCCTCGAGGGCTCAAATACAATTGCTCGATCATAGACGAGTCAGCGGAAGCAACAATATCTAAGTACAGACATAAGTTAAACAAGTTTGCCTTAAGAAGGCTAGCACAAAAGTAGCAACGATCAAAAAGGCAAGGCCTCCTGCCTGGGACCTCCTAACTACTCCTCGAAGCCGAACTCCATGTAGAATCATCCTCGGGATCTCTAGCTCCTGGACTCCAGCATATGGTTGCGACAACCAGGTATAGAAAGCGGAAAAGAGGGAGAAAAGCAACCGTGAGTACTCATCCAAAGTACTCGCAAGCAAGGAGCTACACTACATATGCATGGGTATATGTGTAAAGGGCCATATCGGTGGACTGAACTGCAGAATGCCAGAATAAGAGGGGGATAACTAATCCTGTCGAAGACTACGCTTCTGGCCACCTCCATCTTGCAGCATGTAGGAGAGAGTAGATGGTAAGTTCACCAAGTAGCATCGTATAGCATAATCCTACCCGGCGATCCCCTCCTCGTCGCCCTGTTAGAGAGCGATCACCGGGTTGTATCTGGCACTTGGAAGGGTGTGTTTTATCAAGTATCCAGTTCTAGTTGTCATAAGGTCAAGGTACAACTCCGGGTCGTCCTTTTACTGAGGGACACGGCTATTCGAATAGATAAACTTCCCTGCAGGGGTGCACCACATAACCCAACACACTCGATCCCATTTGGCCGGACACACTTTCCTGGGTCATGCCCGGCCTCGTAAGATCAACACGTCGCAGCCCCACCTAGGCTCAACAAAGAGGTCAACACGCCGGTCTAAATCCTATGCGCGCAGGGGTCTGGGCCCATCGCCCATTGCACACATGCACGTTGCGTACGCGGCCGGAAGCAGACCTAGCCTAGCAGGCGTTCCAGTCCAATCCGGCGCGCGCCGCTCCGTCGCTGACGTCAAGAAGAGCTTCGGCTGATACCACGATGTCGAGTGCCCATAACTGTTCCCGCGTAGTTGGTTAGTGCGTATAGACCAAATGGCCAGACTCAGATCAAATACCAAGATCTCGTTAAGCGTGTTAAGTATCCGCGAACGCCGACCAGGGCCAGGCCCACCTCTCTCCTAGGTGGTCTCAACCTGCCCTGTCGCTCCGCCACAAAGTAACAGTCGGGGGCCGTCAGGAACCCAGGCCCACCTCTACCGGGATGGAGCCACCTGTCCTTTCATCCCCCTCATCAGAATCACTTGCGGGTACTCCTCGAGCCGACCCGACTTTAGTCACCACCTGTATCATGTATAAAGTATAAAGTATATACCCGTGATCACCTCCCGCAGTGATCACGGCCCAGTAATATAGCATGGCAGACGGACAAGAATGTAGGGCCACTGATGGAAAAACTAGCATCCTATTCTAAGCAGTAGGATAGCAGGTAAGGGTAACAACTCTAGCAACAATGAGAGGCTATGCAACAGAATAGGGTTAACCAAAAGCAGTAACATGCTACACTACTCTAATGCAAGTAGTATAGAGAAGAATAGGCGATATCTGGTGATCAAGGGGGGGCTTGCCTGGTTGCTCTGGCAAGAAGGAGGGGTCGTCAACTCCGTAGTCGAACTAGGCAGCAGCAGCGTCGGTCTCGTAGTCTACCGGAGAATAAATACGGAGCAAACAAAGCATCACAAAACAAAATGAGGCAAAACGCGGTGCCAGGTATGCCCTAACGCGGTAGGAGGTGATACCGACGAAGGGGGGAAACATCCGGGAAAGTATCCCCGGTGTTTCGCGTTTTTGGACAGATGAACCGGAGGGGGAAAGTTGCATGTTCGCTATGCTAGGGATGTGTGGTGGACGAACGGGCTACGTATTCGGATTCGTCTCGTCGTTCTGAGCAACTTTCATGTACAAAGTTTTTCCATCCGAGTTACTGATTATTTTATATTCATTTTTAAAGATTTAAATCAATTTATAAATTATTATTATTAATTTAATCCGAAAATGGCATTACTGCATCAGCATGATGTCAGCATGACGTCCTCAGTCAACAGAGGTGTTGACTGGGTCAAGCTGACGTGTGGGTCCCATCTGTCATTGACACATTGCCCTAACTAACAGATTAGTTAGTTTAATTAGATATTTAGGTTAATTAAGTTTTATTAATTTTTTTATCTATCTTTTTTTAAAACGTTCAGGGGGCTGGGACCCCCCCCCCCCGTCATTGGCCCAGGGGGCCTTAGCAGGCGCATGGGTTACGGGCGCTGGCGATGCCCGACGAGGCGAGGGCCGAGCGGCCACCGACGGGCGACGACCGGGGCCACGGCGAGGCTGGCCGGGAAAGGCAACGGCGAGGCCGGCCGAGTGCCGGACTACAGCAGTGGACGGCGGGGTCGCACGAGGGGCGGTGGAGGCGGCTACAGGGCAGGGCGGCAGGGGAGCCGCAACGGCTGCGGTCGGCGCGAGCGCGCACGACCATGGGTGCGTGAGGGGCGCGAGCGAGCGCGAGGAGGGGGTAGGCGGTGCGGTGCGGTGGTCGTGGTGGCGTTCGGCGATCCAGACGGTGCAACGGGACGGTCGACGGTGACAGGGAGAGAAGAGGAGGCCGGGGGCCTCACCAAGGGAGCGTAGGGGATGGGGCAGTGGGGGTTGAGGAGGAGGGCGGAGACGACGGCGGGGCAGCTCCGATGAGGAAGCGTTCCGGCGAGGCAGTGGCGACGGCGGTCCGAGGCGGCGAGACGCGATGAAGTCAGCTCGAGGGAGAGGTGGGGAGGCGTCCGGCGAGGTAGCATCGGTCCAGCGGGTGGCGGTGGTCGGCGACGGCGTGGCAGCTCCGGGGCGACGGCGTCAGGGTGACCAGGGCGGCCAGATCCAGAACGGGGAGGAGGAGGTGGGGCGTTGCGGACGGGCGTCGGGGCCGGCTCGGGGCTGCCGAGGTGCAGAGGGGGCAACGGGGAGGGCGTCGCCGGCGTCGAGGCCAACCGCCCCGATCCAGATCCGATCGGGGGGGCAGAGAGGAGAGGTGGGGG
>NC_057796.1:323924929-323945149 GCF_018294505.1 Triticum aestivum | reverse complement strand
CGAGGGGATCGTGCGGGGGGAGAGTGGGGGTTGGGCTCTAGGGTTCGGTCGGGTGGGGGGTTAGCAGGGGGCGGCTGGGCCGGCCCGGTTGGCCCGGTGGCCAGCTGGGCCGAAGCCCAGTAAGAGGGGGGTTTGCTTTTCTCCTTTTCTTATTTTTCTTGTTTGTTTTTCTTTTCTTTTTCCTATTTCCTTTTATTCTGTTTTATTTTACTTTTAGTTTCTTTAGTTTTGTAAAATAGGACAATAGTTCCTAAATTAATGCCTCTAAATAACTCACCGCCTTAAAAGTTTGGCCCCTAAATAAAATGTTTAAAAAATTTATAAATTATAAAAGGCATTTAATTAAATGTTTTAGCTACTGTTTTAACTACATTAGTGCATTGAATTATTTAATAAAAATGTGGTTTCTCCACCAACATTACCTAGGGATTATGTGTCACATCCAGAACATTTTAGTTTTAATATTTTGAAAACTTTCGTTGTCTGTCATATTTTGAATTTGATTTTTGGACCGGTTTTGAACTAACGAAAGATCAGCAACAGTAACGGAGGTGACGTGGCATCATTAGCAGGGGATTACTGTAGCTTAATTATCCGGGCGTCACACTATATAAGATGCTATAGTTGATTTTTTTTTATATGCTAGTACTACTAACAAATGCCTATTACAAGACACAACTACACTGATTACAGCTATCTCAGATTCAAAATTATATTTAAAGTACAGTGTCGAGCCACAAAGTTTATTAATCCTTCAACAGAGTGCAGATATTTCCCATTCCATTTGGAGTCCAAAACCCACAAATACAGGAATCAGTAAAGAAAACATCACATGACATTGCAAAACCAGTTAGTGCTCTTAGAACAGCCAGAATTTCATACTATCTTCCATGGATACACGCCAAAAAAGGTACTGATCCCTACACTTGTTTATGGGACAACCTCCAGCGATAAATGAACAGAACATTTGAAACTTAACATTCAAATAGATTGGCATTCAAAAGCACACGATTGTAGCAAAAGAAGAGAGTAACCATCAAATCCACTCTGTTCCTTTCCATGCAAGAAGGGGAAAATGGGGAATTGAGAGAGCAAGGGCATTAGACAGCAAGAGTCGAATTATAGTGCAATGTGAGCAGGGGCAGGCCGAACTGAACTGGGGCATATGAACCTCATGTTCATCAGATCCAGCGGCACCTTTACCAGCAAATGCTGCCACCAAACGTTGAGGGATAAATCTATCGACAAACCAAAACGTTTACTGAGATCAGACAAACAAGCAGGCATGTTTAAAATCAGATTGCTAACTTCTCATTGATGATGATAACAAGATGGTACCATCACACCATAACACAACCATCAAGGAACCTTACTACCACAGACACGGGCTAAGAAGAAACTAACGCATCTCTACACCTCGAGACCAGATTCTAGGAAGCAGCCTAGGCCCTCTCGCCACGGATGCGGCGGGCGAGCTGGATGTCCTTGGGCATGATGGTGACGCGCTTGGCGTGGATGGCGCAGAGGTTGGTGTCCTCGAAGAGCCCCACGAGGTAGGCCTCGGCGGCCTCCTGCAGCGCGGAGACGGCGGAGCTCTGGAAGCGGAGGTCGGTCTTGAAGTCCTGCGCGATCTCCCGCACCAGGCGCTGGAAGGGGAGCTTGCGGATGAGCAGCTCGGTGCTCTTCTGGTACTTGCGGATCTCACGGAGCGCGACGGTGCCGGGGCGGAAGCGGTGGGGCTTCTTGACGCCGCCGGTGGCCGGGGCGGACTTGCGCGCCGCCTTGGTCGCCAGCTGCTTCCGCGGCGCCTTGCCGCCGGTGGACTTCCTCGCCGTCTGCTTCGTACGGGCCATCGGGAGTGGAGAGCTTGCTTCGTGGGCGCGGAGAGAGGATTGCTCGGGAGATTTGGGAGTGGAAGTGGAATGAGGAACAAGGAGGGATTCGGGGGCCGTTTTAAGGAGGGGAGACGGCAGGTGGGCGCGAGTCCGGGGAATTTTCCGCGCTCTATGTTTCGGGAGGGGAGGGGAGGGGAGTTTCGAGCGTTGGATCTGCGAGGCGTGGATGGTGAGGATTTGGTTTCGGCTGAGGCACGCGGATCGTGGGGAGCGATCCGTGGCGTGGGTGTTCCTCGGCTCTGGTTGGTTGGTTGCGTTTTTTTTAGGCGAACTCCGAAGCTTTTATTACAACGTCACAATGTTTACATGGACGAAAGGGAGTCCGTCCGGCTGTCCCAACCAAACATGTCGGCCAGCCGGAAGGGATAAAGCATGCTTCGCGAGCTTGTGAGCCTCGATATTCGAGCTCCTAAATTCGTGGCAAAAATTACACAAAAGGAAATTTGATCTATGCTTTATTATTTCATGTATGATCGCACCATATGCCGTTGGATTGTTGTCTCGGATGTCCTCGACCACCACCTTCGAGTCGGACGCCACTTGTATAGTTGAGACATGCAGATCATCCGCAAGGGCCAACGCCTCCCTGCTCGCCATGCATTCAAGAGTGGCCGGATCGGAAATGCCTTCAAAAACCACAGCCGATGCTCCCAAAAAAAGGCCAGCAGAGTCTCTTGATATTGCCGCTACGGAACCGTGTCTCCTTCCCCTCCCCACAGCAGCATCTACATTCAGTTTTATCCGCCCTGATGGTGGAGGAATCCAGCTCGTCGGACGAGGAGTAGGATTGCCACCCTGCCTCAGATTAACAGATTTGATAGCTTCAAGTTCCCTCATATAGGACTGAATAAACGCATGTACTTGAAAGGGACTTTGGCATATTTGCTCGTGGATCGCCTTTCGGCGGGCTCCCCACAAAGCCCAGAGTGTTACCACGAGAGTAGTGAAGTTCTCATGGGATAGCGCCTGGTGCATGGCAGAGAGCCACCTCTTCGTGTCACCTTCTTCGTTCCTACTCAGTGCATCGATGATATGTTCAGATGACAAAGCCCAAGTACTCCGGGATACAGTGCAGTTTAGCAAAGCGTGTCTCCAAGTGTCTTCCCCTCCGCAAAGGACGCACGCTGGCGTATCCGCCATGTTCCGATGATGCAAGAGTGTCGCGGTTGGAGTGGTGTTCTTCGCAAATCTCCATAGGAAAATCTTAAGCTTCGATGGTACATTAATCCCCCATAGCTTGGTCCAGATCTCACTATCAGCTTGTGAATGAGACGACCCCCCTTGCTCATATAACCAAGCTTCTCTGCTTAGTTTCTTCTGGTGGATCATGTGGTAGCAGTTCTAACCGAGAAAATGCCCCGTCTGTCCTCGCTCCATGCCCAAAAATCCTCAATTTGTCTAGTGCAGAGAGGAATCTGCAAAATAGTTTCCGCATCGATTGGAATGAATGTTGCCCGGACCAGTTGTTCATTCCAAGAGCAAGTAGTGTTGTTTATAAGTTCAGACACTTTGTGAGGTGGGTGTTGGACCAGAGATGTTAATGGTCGCTTCATGTGTGTGCGAGGTAGCCAATTATCGTGCCAGATGTCCGTGGTTTCACCGTTTCCAATTCTTCTCACAAGTCCCTGCACCATGATATCTCGCCCATCCAGGATTGCCCGCCAAATTTGTGATGGATGATTTCCAAGACTTGCTTCAAAAAGAGAGGCATCAGGGAAGTAGACCCCCTTGAGAATGCGAGCGCTCAAAGATGTGGGGTTTTGAAGCATCCTCCACGCCTGCTTCGACAGTAAGGCAAGATTGAAAATCTCCAAATCCCTGAAACCGAGGCCGCCTAGATGCTTCGGCTTTGTCATCTCGTCCCAGGCTACCCAGTTTGGTTTGCGTTTCCCCTGCTTGCTCCCCCACCAAAACTGTCTGATCAGGGAGGTAATATTCTCGCATAAACCTCGTGGGAGGCGGAAACAAGACATCGAAAAAACCGGTATAGACTGTGCCACCGATTTGATAAGTACTTCCTTGCCCGCTGAAGATAATAGTTTCTCCATCCACCCTCTGATTTTCTCCCACACACGGTCTCTCAGATATCTGAAAGTGCCATTCTTTGAATGCCCAACATCAGTAGGCATCCCCAAGTACCTGTCACTGAGCGATTCATTCTGAACGTTTAATGTGTTCTTGATACCATCTCTCATAACTTGTGGACATCCTTTACTAAAGAAAATAGAGGATTTCTCATTATTTATCCGCTGTCCAGATGCCACACAGTAACTTTCCAGCAAGTTTGATACTGCAACAGCCCCTTCAACACTCGATTTAAACATCAGCAGGCTGTCATCAGCAAAAAGGAGATGGTTCACTGCTGGCGCCGTGGCTGCCACCTTGATCCCTTCTAGATGAGACGTTGAGGAACTGGATTTCAGTAGGCACGAAAGGCCCTCTGCTGCGATTAAAAAGAGATATGGGGATATCGGATCTCCCTGCCGAATACCTCTGGATGGGTTGAAAGTGTCAAGCCTCTCACCATTAAAAAGAACTGAAAATGACACTGACCGCACCATGTTCATTACTATCTGAACCCAAGATGGGGCAAAACCAAGCTTTATCATCATCGCCTGTAGATAATCCCACTCTAATCTGTCGTATGCCTTCATCATATCGAGTTTAAGCGCACAGAAACTGTTAACCTTGGCCTTGCTGCGTTTCATAAAGTGAAGACACTCATAAGCACTGATGATATTGTCTGTGATATGCCTGCCTGGCACAAAGGCTGATTGTTCCTCTGAAATGATGTCCGGAAGAATCATCTTCAATCTGTTCGCAATCACCTTCGACGCTATAATACATTACATAAACTGATTGGTCGGAACTGAGTTAACATAGTAGGGTTCATTACCTTAGGGATGAGAACCAGGACCGTATCATTGATGCTTTCCGGACTCTCCTCTCCCCGAATAATCCTGAGAACCGCCTCCGTTACCTCGGCACTGCAAAGATCCCAGTGATGCTGATAGAAGTGAGCTGGAAAACCATCGGGCCCCAGTGCCTTGGTCGGAAACATCTGAAAAAGGGTTGTCTTTACTTCCTATCCCTTGTAAGGTGCGACCAGTAACTCGTTCATCTCCACTGTAACCTTGGTTGGTACACAATTTAGGACAGCTTCCATGTTGTTTACCCCTTCTGATGTATACAAGGTTTTATAAAAATCATGCACCATTGCTTTAAGCTCGTCTGGATCATTTGTCAAGACTCCAAGGGAGTTTTGTAGGGCCTTTATCATATTCTTCTTTCTTCGGATGCTTGCTCTCATGTGGAAAAACTATGTGTTTTTGTCGCCGGACGTTAGCCACTCAATCCGTGAACGCTGCCTCCATAATATTTCTTCCCGATGGTATAGTTCAACTAGATTTTCGTTTATCTTGAGCTCGACGTGTGACGGAGCCCTTCGGCTTGGATCAGCCCGCAACTTCTCAAGCTCCATTTTCAGCTTTTTAATCTCCTTTCGAACGTTTCCAAAAGTCTCATTGTTCCATCGTCCCAAGTCATGGGATATAGCTTGCAGTTTAGCCCGAAGATCATCCACTCTATTGCTGATTCCACCACACGCCCATGCTGCGCTGATAGTGTCTCTCCAAGATTCATGGCCTTCCCACATTACTTCATACCGAAAAGGTTTCGGCTGTCTGCTCCGTGGCTGCTCTCTGTTCAAACGCAGCATAATGGGCCAGTGGTCAGAGGATGCTGCCGTCAGGTGTGTCAGATACGCAAGAGGAAACATTGCACGCCAATCAGCATTGGCTAGGGCGCGATCCAGCCGGACCCTAGTGTAGGATCCCCCCTTACTTTCTTTTCAAAGGTCCAGAAACGACCAACATAACCAACATGTAGCAACATGCACACGTCCACCGCATCACGAAAATTATGTATCTGCGCATTGCTCCTTTGTCCAACTCCTTCATGCTCATCGGGACGTAGAACTTCATTAAAATCACCAAGGCAAAACCAAGGTAGACTGCTAGAAGTGCTAATGTTTTTCAAAGTGTCCCAAGTTTGATATCGAAGATGTGTTTGCGCTTCGCCATAAACCACCGTAGCTCTCCAAGGCTCACAACCTACCTCCTCAACAGAACAATCAACATGGTAGTCCGAGTAACCAAGGATTTCCAATTTTATTTCATTGTTCCAGAAAATGCCAATACCTCCACTTCTACCACGACTATCAACCGCAAAACTATTATCGTAGCCAATAGTGCCTGCTAACGCTTCTACCCTCGAGCCTTCTAACTGAGTTTCCACAATACATAAGAGTGTAGGGGCAAATTTGTTCGCGAACCTCTCGAACTGTCGCGGCTTTGCCCGCGCCCCGACAGTTCCAACATAGCGCACTCATTGGGCCTGGCGGTGCTCCTCGAAGGAGCCCGCCAAATTCTTCACTTTTGAGGTTGCACCCTCGGAATCCTCCTCCGACTTCTTGGTTCTCTTCAGATATCTGGACGGTGGTGGGCTAACAGCCGCCAATGCTACTGGCACAATTGCCAGCGGGTTCACAGTCCAACCTGCAGTTTCAGAACTTGAAGGCGTGGTAACTTTGGCTCCCAGCTCGGCTCCCGCATTCCTCTTTCTGTTACAGTCCTCCATCTCCGCATCGCTGGCCCCCCTGCTCGGGTCTCCCACTTGATATGCGTTATGAACATATTGATCTGTCGTATCACCTCGGCCTCCCCCTGAACGGGGGCTGGAACGCCCCCCTGATCGGCCTCCTCTCCGTCCACCTCTCTGACTGCGGCCTTCTCCCGGACCACGACCTGAACGCATGGCCCAGCTGGCTCGGAGATGCTTGAATACAAGTGCTGATGGAGGATGGATGTCATTGCCGTGTTCCTTATATAAGTGACCTAGCATGCCGCAAACCGCGCACCAGTCCGGTAGCTTTTCGTACTTGACTCTGTATATCTGCCTCTTCCCATCTCTTATCATAGATACCGCATTCTTGAGGGGTTTATGGACATTGATGCTGACCCAAACTCGATGAAAATTGCCCACAAAGTCATGTGAGTTCGGTTCTGAGAAAAGAACTTCTCCCACTTTTGCTGCCAACGGAGCTACCAGATGAGCATACAGTTCTGGGACATCATGGATTTGTATCCATATCTTGATTGTCTCCAACTTTACAGTGGAAGGCTTCGAAATTCCGTCATACGGCAGCAAGATCACCGCGTCCCCCTGAAGTTCCAAGGGCCCTCGTTCATGACTCTCTCCCAATCACCAAGGCAAGTGAATTGGACAGTATACAGGTTTTCCTCCAGAGGTTTGAACTTAGCCTCCTGCGCGATGTCCCAAGCCGCTCTCATGTTTCTGTAAAACCAAGTCTGGCTATAGCTCTTCGTGGTGTTAACCCTAGCTAGGGCAACCCATCTCGGTCCCTCTGGCGGCGCAGCTTGCTCGTCGAAGATCACATCATCCAGATCCTCCTCTCTCAGCCCCAGCTCTTGCATCATCTTCTCAACTTCAGTGATCCCCGAAGAACTTGAGTCCCCGGAATTCGCCATTGGATCTCTCACCCGAAAAGAAACAGATCGGGTTTGGTGTGGGAACCCTAACTTTCGCCGCTCCCTCCCTCGACGCGGACGTAGAGACAGCCCTGGTGGCCACCCCCAGCGCAACACCAGCGGGAGAAGGGGTTGATCGGCGGTAGGGGAGCAATCCTCAACGGCGGCAAAAATCGCCCCGGGAGAAAACTAGAAACCCTAACTAGAGGGAAAATATCGAGTTTTTGGCTGGTTGCGTGCTCGGGCGTGCGACAACTGTGGGTGGGCTGCGTGGACCTCTCTTCAAAGCTGAGGATGGGCCGAAATTTTATAATCTGTAACCACCGCATTTCTTCACTACGTTTCAGTTCTTACGCCAGGATTGTCTCAAAAAAAAATCTTACGCCAGGACACCGGGCCAGCCGTCGTGCCTGCCTCTTCCTGGGATCCAGACTCAACCCGGCAATTTGACCCATGGGTATGGGCGCCCATGGGCACCCGACCCGAATGGGCAAGGTATGGGTCTTCATCTTCACCCATGGGTAAAACCCATGGACAACCCGATTAATCATGGGTAGGGTATGGGTCTTCATCTATGCCCATGGGTAACCCGATGGGCTACTCGATTAATATTCATAACCATAAATTCTAATAGATATAAGCAAGATATGGTGTATATTCTAGCTATATAGAACCTCAAACACACGCATCAGACAAGTAGGAGTACTTTGTTTTAGCGTAGACAAGTAGTACTTGACCGTAGTAGTTTTTCTCTCGGCAGTCCAACGACGCAGCTATTGGGCCAGGAAAACACAATATCTTTATTCACATACGCGACCCAACAACAACCCAACTTTCTTTAAGTGGCACATGCATACCAAACAGCAAACGAGAAGCATCCGGCCCATCGTCATGCAATCGGCGGCCACTGGCTGTCGCTAGCCTGCTAGTGCTACGATGCTAGTACTACATAGCAGCGAAGGTAACACCCTGGGTATTAGTACCACCTCAAAAGTGGGAGCTCAGCGAGAAAGGATGGACGCCTATAAGAACCACCTCGGTGGAGAGCTTTTATTCTGGTGACTTCTAACAGAAATATTTTTTGTGCCTTTTTGTTGGAAAGGAACGAAATTAGTATATTTGAACACACTGGGAAAGTGTGATATTAATTCAATTTAACATTTACACGCACCCGATGGGTACCTGAGTGGGTTGGGTAACCCGATGGGTTCGGGCATGGGTCTGAACTTTGACCCATGGGTAGGGTCGCGGGTGGGCGATGAACCCGATAAGGGATATCGGGATCCGGGCATGGGTCTGGTAGTGATCGACCCAACCAAACCCGACCCGGACTGCGTTCCTGTGGCTGCAAAAAAATTCTGAACGAGTCACCTCACTGGCTCACTTTTGCATTGGCGCAGATTATACATATTGCACACAAGCACCAAGAAGAAAACATGTATACCAGGCCATATCGCCAACGAGAATAGGCAAACACCAAGGCCATATCCTAGTTGTCTTAAAAGTACAAGCACATTTAGCAGCCGTTGTTGATTTATTTGTTCATCAGGCATGTCAATTGACAGTTGTGTCGTATCTGGTCTTTCTGTTGCTTCAAAGCAAGTCCCACTGAAACTTCCTTGGCACATTCCTTTAATTTGATGTTATAAATTTCATTTATACTTTGTGTCTGTTGCAAAAACAATATTAGCATTAACAATTTCCACTTCATCGTAAAACGACACCTAGCAGTCTCTAAGTTCAGTAAAGAGTATATGATCATCTATGTTAATAGAACGATTATTAGCCAATGAGGTCTGCTTCGGTACACCCCCCTCCCCGCGCGTGCTTAACGTATAAGGGCATTTTGGGCATACAGTGCTTAGTGTATACACGCGCCGTATGCGGCGTCCGCATACACGTAGAGCCGAACGGACGGCTCGAGCCGATACAGCCCGCGCCCCTCGTGTGAAAAAAAACACAGACCCACGACCTAGCAGCGATCACGCGGCCCGTTCCAACGTCGCCTCGTCTGGCCGATCGCTGCCCTTGCTCGCCGTACATTACGGCCGCCGCTGCAACGTAAAGCGACCCAGGTCGGACCACCTTAGCTTCCTCCCCGTCTTCACCCCGGATCTGGCCGCCGTGGACGTTGTTGGAGTCGCCGTCGTACGCGATCTAGCCTCCGTGCACGTCGTCGCTGTGATGTGGCCTACACGGACGCCGTCCGCAACGGCGTGATCTACCTCCGTGCACATACTCGCCGTCTGCAACGGTGTGATCTACGTCCGTGCACGTCCTCGCCGTCCGCAAGCAGGCCGGAGTGCACGTACCTGAAGGCCTTGCCGCCGGACATTGGGACCCGCCAGCCTCTAGGTTTGCCATGTAACCCGTCTAGTTTGCATAAAAAAATTAGTAGTTGTAAATAATTATATGAACTATTCATTGGCATGACCGTAGTACATCTAGTTTGATTTTGAATTGACAGATCAATTTTTATTTTAAAGTGTTGGAAGTGAGGTTATTCAATGGAGGAAGAAACCGAATTTACGGATGCGTTCTTGAAGACGAGCGAGTGGTATGGTAGCGATAGTGTTGGTCTTATGAATGAAGATGGAAGTACTAAAGATGATGATAGCAGCGACAATGAATTCTGGTCGTCGTACGATAACTTACCTGAGGAGGACTTTCAAAAGAAGGAGGATGGTGCTTGTAGTGAAAACGTAAGTCACGTGTACATTCATTTCGTCCGACGAACAACCATATGGGTACTTACATGTGCATATGATTTTTTATGTGCATGAGGATACTGATGTCCACAATGAGGAAAATTATTTTGAGGAATATTTCGCCGATAACATAAGTCAGGTTCGGTCAAAACTTTTAGACGTCATACAATAATAAAACTAAATAATGACAACTTACACGTGCTTATGTGTAATATTGTAGGCTAACTTGGATGGTTGGAGTGGTGATGATGGCCATGAGCATGACGATGCAGCTAATATGGACATTGAGGAGGCTGGAATCCAACAACGGGCGTTGCAGACACATTTGAAGGTTATGGGTATGACCTTTGGATCACAATGGGAGGCTTACACGTTCTACAATAACTACGCCAGAGACCGTGGATTCAGTATCAGAAAAAGATAAGGTGAAACGAGGAAAAGGTCTTTCAACCACTATTCGGCATAGGCGGTACATTTGCTCGAGGGCAGGAAAACGACAGAGTAAATTTTTAAACCCGGAGGGCCGTACCCGCAGGCTAAGACCTGCGACTCGGTGCGAGTGTGGCGCACATTTGGTCGTGAAGTTGGATGCTACTTCTTGAGTTTGTGTTGGTTTTCCCTTGAAGAGGAAAGGGTGATACACAAAGCAGAGATAAGTATTTCCCTCAGTTAGAGAACCAGTAGGAGGCACAAGCAAGTCTCCAATCTATGCACCTACACAAACAATCAAACACTTGCACCCAACGCGATAAAGGGGTTTTCATTCCCTTCAGGTCAATTGCAATGATGATATTTGATAGAGATAGATATAAAAGATTACTAAAACATAAAATAAAATAAAAGTAAATAAATTGCAACAAAGTATTTTGGGATTTTTTGGTTTATAGATCTGAAAATATATAATGGAAAATAGACCCCGGGGCCATAGGTTTCACCCGAGGCTTCTCTCTTGAAGGAAAATAATACGGTGGATGAACAAATTACTGTCGAACAATTGATAGAAAAGCGCAAAGTTATGACGATATCCAAGGCAATAATTATGTATATAGGCATCACGTCTGTGTCAAGTAGACCGAAACGATTCTGCATCTATCACTATTACTCCACACATCGACCGACTCATGCCTGCATCTAGAGTATTGAGTTCAAGAGAACAGAGTAATGCATTAAGTAAGATGACATGATGTAGAGGAATAAACTCAAGCAATATGATGAAAACCCCATCTTTTTATCCTTGATGTCAACAATACAATACGTGCCTCGCTACCCCTACTATGTCACTGGGTGAGGACACCGCAAGATTGAACCCAAAACTAAGCACCTCTCCCATTGCAAGAAATACCAATCTAGTTGGCCAAACCAAACCGATAACTCGATGAGAAATACAAAGATATCAAATTATGCATATAAGAATTCAGAGAAAATTCAAATGATATTCATAGATAATCTGATCATAAATCCACAATTCATCGGATCTCGACAAATACACCGCAAAAGAATATTACATCGGATAGAACTCTAAGAACATTGAGGAGAACATGGTATTGAAGATCATAGAGAGAGACGAAGCCATCTAGCTACTAGTTATGGACCCGTAGGTCTGTGGTAAACTACTCACGCTTCATCGGAAGGGTAATAAGGTTGATGTAGATGCCCTCCGTGATTGAATCCCCCTTCGGCAGATCGCCGAAAAAGGCCCCAAGATGGGATTGATATGTCTCCAACGTATCTATAATTTTTTATTGTTCCATGATGTTATATTATCATTCTTGGATGTTTTACAATCATTTTATAGCAATTTTATATCATTTCTTGGGACTAACCTATTGACATAGTGCCCAGTGCCAGTTGTCGTTTTCTGCTTGTTTTTTACATCGCAGAAAATCAATACCAAATGGAGTCCAAACGCAGCGAAACTTTTTGTGGAATTTTTCTGGACCAGAAGACATGAGATGGGCCAAGAAAGTACCTGAGGGGTGCTCCGAGGGGAGCACAACCCACCAAGGCGCGTCTAGGCCCATGCGCGCCTAGGTGGGTTGTGCCCATCTCGGTGGCCCCGCACCGCCTCTTTGCTCTATAAATACCCCAATATTCCAAAAACCCTAAGGGGGTCGACCAAAATCAATTCCAGCCGCCGCAAGTTCCAGAACCACCAGATCCAATCTAGACACCATCACGGAGTGGTTCATCATGTCCATTGGTGCCTCTCCCATGATGCGTGAGTAGTTCATTGTAGACCTACGGGTCCGTAGTTAGTATCCAGATGGCTTCCTCTCTCTCTTTTGATTCTTAATACAATGGTATCTTGGAGATCTATATGATGTAACTCTTTTTGCGGTGTGTTTGTTGGGATCCGATGAACTTTGAGTTTATGATCAGATCTATGTTTTTATCCATGAAAGTTATTTGAGTCTTTTGATCTCTTATATGCAGGATTACTTATAGCCTCGTATTTTTTCTCCGATATTTGAGTTTTGTTTGGCCAACTTGATCTATTTATCTTGCAATGGGAAGAGGTGCTTTGTGTGTTGGGAATCGTAGCATAATTTTAAAATTTTCCTACGCTCACCAAGATGCATCTATGGAGTCTACTAGCAACACACCAAGATGCATCTATGGAGTCTACTAGCAACGAGGGGAAAGGAGTGCATCTACATACCCTTGTAGATCGCGAGCGGAAGCGTTCCAATGAACGTGGATGACGGAGTCGTACTCGCCGTGATTCAAATCACCGATGACCGAGTGCCGAACGGACAGCACCTCCGCGTTCAACACACGTACGGTGCAGCGACGTCTCCTCCTTCTTGATCCAGCAAGGGGGAAGGAGAGGTTGATGGAGATCCAGCAGCACGACAGCGTGGTGGTGGATGTAGCGGGTCTCCGGCAGGGCTTCGCCGAGCTTCTGCGAGAGAGAGAGGTGTTGCAGGGGAGGAGGGAGGCGCCCAAGGCTGTGGGTTGCTGCCCTCCCTCCCCCCTTTATATAGGCCCCTTGGGGGGGGGCGCCGTCCCTAGAGATGGGATCTCATGGGGGGGGGCGGCCAAAGGGGGGAAGGGGTTGCCTTGCCCCCCAAGGCAAGGGGGAAGCCCCCCACCCTAGGGTTCCCAACCCTAGGCGCATGGGGGGAGGCCCAAGGGGGGCGCCCCAGCCCACTAAGGGCTGGTTCCCTTCCACTTTCAGCCCACGGGGCCCTACGGGATAGGTGGCCCCACCCGGTGGACCCCCGGGACCCTTCCGGTGGTCCCGGTACAATACCGGTAACCCCCGAAACTTTCCCGGTGGCCGAAACTTGACTTCCTATATATAATTCTTCACCTCCGGACCATTCCGGAACCTCTCGTGACGTCCGGGATCTCATCCGGGACTCCGAACAACTTTCGGGTTTCCGCATACACATATCTCTACAACCCTAGCGTCACCGAACCTTAAGTGTGTAGACCCTACGGGTTCGGGAGACATGCAGACATGACCGAGACGCCTCTCCGGTCAATAACCAACAGCGGGATCTGGATACCCATGTTGGCTCCCACATGTTCCACGATGATCTCATCGGATGAACCACGATGTCGAGGATTCAATCAATCCCGTATACAATTCCCTTTGTCAATCGGTATGTTACTTGCCCGAGATTCGATCGTCGGTATCCCAATACCTTGTTCAATCTCGTTACCGGCAAGTCTCTTTACTCGTACCGCAATGCATGATCCCGTGACTAACGCCTTAGTCACATTGAGCTCATTATGATGATGCATTACCGAGTGGGCCCAGAGATACCTCTCCGTCACACGGAGTGACAAATCCCAGTCTTGATCCGTGCCAACCCAACAGACACTTTCGGAGATACCCGTAGTGCTCCTTTATAGTCACCCAGTTACGTTGTGACGTTTGGCACACCCAAAGCACTCCTACGGTATCCGGGAGTTGCACGATCTCATGGTCTAAGGAAAAGATACTTGACATTGGAAAAGCTCTAGCAAACGAAACTACACGATCTTTTATGCTATGCTTAGGATTGGGTCTTGTCCATCACATCATTCTCCTAATGATGTGATCCCGTTATCAATGACATCCAATGTCCATAGTCAGGAAACCATGACTATCTGTTGATCAACGAGCTAGTCAACTAGAGGCTCACTAGGGACACGTTGTGGTCTATGCATTCACACATGTATTACGATTTCCGGACAATACAATTATAGCATGAATAATAGACTATTATCATGAACAAAGAAATATAATAATAACCATTTATTATTGCCTCTAGGGCATATTTCCAACAGTCTCTCACTTGCACTAGAGTCAATAATCTAGTTACATTGTGATGAATCGAACACCCATTGCGTCCTGGTGTTGATCATGTTTTGCCCTAGGGAGAGGTTTAGTCAACGGATCTGCTACATTCAGGTCCGTATGTACTTTACAAATATCTATGTCTCCATTTTGAACACTTTCACGAATGGAGTTGAAGCGACGCTTGATATGCCTGGTCTTCCTGTGAAACCTGGGCTCCTTCGCAAGGGCAATAGCTCCAGTGTTGTCACAGAAGAGAGTCATCGGGCCCGACGCATTGGGAATCACCCCTAGGTCGGTGATGAACTCCTTCATCCAGACTGCTTCCTGTGCTGCCTCCGAGGCTGCCATGTACTCCGCTTCACATGTAGATCCCGCCACGACGCTTTGCTTGCAGCTGCACCAGCTTACTGCTCCTCCATTCAAAATATACACGTATCCGGTTTGTGACTTCGAGTCATCCAGATCTGTGTCGAAGCTAGCGTCGACGTAACCCTTTACGATGAGCTCTTCGTCACCTCCATAAACGAGAAACATATCCTTAGTCCTTTTCAGGTACTTCAGGATATTCTTGACCGCTGTCCAGTGTACCATGCCGGGATTACTTTGGTACCTTCCTACCAAACTTACGGCAAGGTTTACATCAGGTCTGGTACACAGCATCGCATACATAATAGACCCTATGGCCGAGGCATAGGGGATGACACTCATCTTTTCTATATCTTCTGCCGTGGTCGGACATTGAGCCGTGCTCAATTGCACACCTTGCAATACAGGCAAGAAACCCTTCTTGGACTGATCCATACTGAACTTCTTCAATATCTTGTCAAGGTATGTACTCTGTGAAAGACCAATGAGGCGTCTTGATCTATCTCTATAGATCTTGATGCCTAATATATAAGTAGCTTCTCCAAGGTCCTTCATTGAAAAACACTTATTCAAATAGGCCTTTATACTTTCCAAGAATTCTATATCATTTCCCATCAATAGTATGTCATCCACATATAATATGAGAAATGCTACAGAGCTCCCACTCACTTTCTTGTAAACACAGGCTTCTCCATAAGTCTGTGTAAACCCAAACGCTTTGATCATCTCATCAAAGCGAATGTTCCAACTCCGAGATGCTTGCACCAGCCCATAGATTGAGTGCTGGAGCTTTCATACTTTGTTAGCATTCTTAGGATCGACAAAACCTTCCGGCTGCATCATATACAACTCTTCCTTAAGGAAGCCATTAAGGAATGCCGTTTTGACGTCCATCTGCCATATCTCATAATCATAGTATGCGGCAATTGCTAACATGATTCGGACGGACTTCAGCTTCGCTACGGGTGAGAAAGTCTCATCGTAGTCAACCCCTTGAACTTGTCGATAACCCTTAGCGACAAGTCGAGCTTTGTAGATGGTCACATTACCATCTGCATCCATCTTCTTCTTAAAGATCCATTTGTTTTCTATGGCTCGCCGCTCATCGGGCAAGTCAGTCAAAGTCCATACTTTGTTTTCATACATGGATTCTATCTCAGATTTCATGGCTTCTAGCCATTTGCCGGAATCCGGGCCCGCCATCGCTTCTTCATAGTTCGAAGGTTCACCATTGTCTAACAACATGATTTCCAGGACAGGGTTACCGTACCACTCTGGTGCGGAACGTGTCCTTGTGGACCTATGAAGTTCAGTAACTTGATCTGAAGCTTCATGATCATCATCATTAACTTCCTCCCCAGTCGGTGTAGGCACCACAGGAACATCTTCCCTCGCTGCGCTACTTTCCGGTTCGGAAGGGGTGACTATCACCTCATCAAGTTCCACTTTCCTCCCACTCAATTCTTTCGAGAGAAACTCCTCCAGAAAGGACCCGTTCTTGGCAACGAAGATCTTGCCTTCGGATCTGAGGTAGAAGGTATACCCAATGGTTTCATTAGGGTATCCCATGAAGACGCATTTTTCCGATTTGGGTTCGAGCTTTTCAGGTTGAAGTTTCTTGACATAAGCATCGCATCCCCAAACTTTTAGAAACGACAGCTTAGGTTTCTTCCCAAACCATAATTCATACGGTGTCGTCTCAACGGATTTCGACGGAGCCCTATTTAAAGTGAATGCGGCAGTCTCTAAAGCATAACCCCAAAATGAGAGCAGTAAATCGGTAAGAGACATCATAGATCGCACCATATCCAATAGAGTGCGATTACGACATTCGGACACACCATTTCTCTGAGGTGTTCCAGGCGGCGTGAGTTGTGAAACTATTCCACATTTCCTTAAGTGTGCACCAAACTCGTGACTTAAATATTCTCCATCACGATCTGATCGTAAGAATTTTATTTTCCTGTCACGTTGATTCTCAACCTCACTCTGAAATTCCTTGAACTTTTCAAAGGTTTCAGACTTGTGTTTCATTAGGTAGACATACCCATATCTACTTAAATCATCAGTGAGAGTGAGAACATAACGATATCCTCCGCGAGCCTCAACACTCATTGGACCGCACACATCGGTATGTATGATTTCCAATAAGTTGGTTGCTCGCTCCATTGTTCCGGAGAACGGAGTCTTGGTCATCTTACCCATGAGGCATGGTTCGCACGTGTCAAATGATTCGTAATCAAGAGACTCCAAAAGTGCATCTGCATGGAGCTTCTTCATGCGCTTGACACCAGTGTGACCAAGGCGGCAGTGCCACAAGTATGTGGGACTATCGTTATCAACTTTACATCTTTTGGTATTCACACTATGAACATGTGTAACATCACGTTCGAGATTCATCAAAAATAAACCATTGACCAGCGGGGCATGACCATAAAACATATCTCTCAAATAAATAGAACAACCATTATTCTCGGATTTAAATGAGTAGCCATCTCGAATTAAACGAGATCCAGATACAATGTTCATGCTCAAAGCTGGCACTAAATAACAATTATTGAGGTTTAAAACTAATCCCGTAGGGAGATGCAGAGGTAGCGTGCCGACGGCGATCACATCGACCTTGGAACCATTCCCGACGCGCATCGTCACCTCGTCCTTCGCCAGTCTCCGTTTATTCCGTAGTTCCTGTTTTGAGTTACAAATATGAGCAACCGCACCGGTATCAAATACCCAGGAGCTACTACGAGTACTGGTAAGGTACACATCAATTACATGTATATCACATATACCTTTGGTGTTGCCGGCCTTCTTCTTGTCCGCTAAGTATTTGGGGCAGTTCCGCTTCCAGTGACCACTTCCCTTGCAATAAAAGCACTCAGTCTCGGGCTTGGGTCCATTCTTTGACTTCTTCCCAGTAACTGGTTTACCGGGCGCGACAACTCCCTTGTCGTCCTTCTTGAAGTTCTTCTTACCCTTGCCCTTCTTGAACTTAGTGGTTTTATTCACCATCAAAACTTGATGTTCTTTTCTGATCTCCCCTTCCGCTGATTTCAGCATTGAATATACCTTGGGAATGGTCTTTTCCATCCCCTACATATTGTAGTTCATCATAAAGCTCTTGTAGCTTGGTGGAAGCGACTGGAGGATTCTGTCAATGACCGCGTCATCCGGGAGATTAACTCCCAGCTGAGACAAGCGGTTGTGCAACCCAGACATTCTGAGTATGTGCTCACTAACAGAACTGTTCTCCTCCATTTTACAGCTAAAGAACTTGTCGGAGACATCATATCTCTCGACCCGGGCATGAGCTTGAAAAACTAATTTCAGCTCCTCGAACATCTCATATGCTCCATGTTTCTCAAAACGCTTTTGGAGACCCGGTTCTAGGCTGTAAAGCATGCCGCACTGAACGAGGGAGTAATCATCAGCACGTGATTGCCAAGCGTTCATAACGTCTTGGTTCTGTGGGATTGGTGCATCACCTAGCGGTGCTTCTAAGACATAATCTTTCTTGGCTACTATGAGGATGAGCCTCAGGTTCCGGACCCAGTCCGTATAGTTGCTGCCATCATCTTTCAGCTTGGTTTTCTCTAGGAACGCGTTGAAATTGAGGACAACGTTGGCCATTTGATCTACAATACATAGTGTAAAGTTTTTAGACTAAGTTCATGATAATTAAGTTCATCTAATCAAATTATTTAATGAACTCCCACTCAGATAGACATCCCTCTAGTCATCCAAGTGAAACATGATCCGAGTTTAACTAGGCCGTGTCCGATCATCACGTGAGACGGACTAGTCAAGATCGGTGAACATCTCCATGTTGATCGTATCTTCTATACGACTCATGCTCGACCTTTCGGTCCTCCGTGTTCCGAGGCCATGTCTGTACATGCTAGGCTCGTCAAGTCAACCTAAGTGTATTGCGTGTGTTCCGAGGCCATGTCTGTACATGCTAGGCTCGTCAACACCCGTTGTATTCGAACGTTAGAATCTATCACACCCGATCATCACGTGGTGCTTCGAAACAACGAACCTTCGCAACGGTGCACAGTTAGGGTGAACACTGTCTTGAAATTATTATAAGGGATCATCTTACTTACTACCGTCGTTCTAAGCAAATAAGATGCAAAAACATGATAAACATCACATGCAATCAAATAGTGACATGATATGGCCAATATCATTATGCTCCTTTGATCTCCATCTTCGGGGCACCATGATCATCTTCGTCACCGGCATGACACCATGATCTCCATCATCATGATCTCCATCATTGTGTCTTCATGAAGTCGTCACGCCAACGATTACTTCTACTTCTATGGCTAACTCGTTTAGCAATAAAGTAAAGTAAATTACATGGCGTTATTCAATGACACGCAGGTCATGCAAAATAATAAAGACAACTCCTATGGCTCCTGCCGGTTGTCATACTCATCGACATGCAAGTCGTGATTCCTATTACAAGAATATGATCAATCTCATACATCTCATATATCATTCATCACATCTTCTGGCCATATCACATCACATAGCACTTGCTGCAAAAACAAGTTAGACGTCCTCTAATTGTTGTTGCAAGTTTTTACGTGGTTTGTAGGTTTCTAGCAAGAACGTTTTCTTACCTACGTATGACCACAACGTGATTTGCCAATTTCTATTTACCCTTCATAAGGACCCTTTTCAACGAATCCGTTCCGACTAAAGTAGGAGAGACAGACACCCGCTAGCCATCTTATGCATCTAGTGCATGTCAGTCGGTGGAACCTGTCTCACGTAAGCGTACGTGTAAGGTCGGTCCGGGCCGCTTCATCCTACAATGCCGCCGAAACAAGAAAAGACTAGTAGCGGCAAGAAGAATTGGCAAACTCAATGCCCACAACTGCTTTGTGTTCTACTCGTGCATAGTAACTACACATAGGCCTGGCTCATGATGCCACTGTTGGGAATCGTAGCATAATTTTAAAATTTTCCTACGCTCACCAAGATGCATCTATGGAGTCTACTAGCAACGAGGGGAAAGGAGTGCATCTACATACCCTTGTAGATCGCGAGCGGAAGCGTTCCAATGAACGTGGATGACGGAGTCGTACTCGTCGTGATTCAAATCACCGATGACCGAGTGCCGAACGGACGACACCTCCGCGTTCAACACATGTACGGTGCAGCAACGTCTCCTCCTTCTTGATCCAGCAAGGGGGAAGGAGAGGTTGATGGAGATCCAGCAGCACGACGGCGTGGTGGTGGATGTAGCGGGTCTCCGGCAGGGCTTCGCCGAGCTTCTGCGAGAGAGAGAGGTGTTGCAGGGGAGGAGGGAGGCGCCCGAGGCTGTGGGTTGCTGCCCTCCCTCCCCCCCTTTATATAGGCCCCCTGGGGGGGCGCCGGCCCTAGAGATGGGATCTCATGGG
>NC_057796.1:323914468-323924856 GCF_018294505.1 Triticum aestivum | reverse complement strand
GGGGGCGGCGGCCAAAGGGGGGAAGGGGTTGCCTTGCCCCCCAAGGCAAGGGGGAAGCCCCCCACCCTAGGGTTCCCAACCCTAGGCGCATGGGGGGAGGCCAAGGGGGGCGCCCCAGCCCACTAAGGGCTGGTTCCCTTCCACTTTCAGCCCACGGGGCCCTCCGGGATAGGTGGCCCCACCCGGTGGACCCCCGGGACCCTTCCGGTGGTCCCGGTACAATACCGGTAACCCCCGAAACTTTCCCGGTGGCCGAAACTTGACTTCCTATATATAATTCTTCACCTCCGGACCATTCCGGAACCTCTCGTGACGTCCGGGATCTCATCCGGGACTCCGAACAACTTTCGGGTTTCCGCATACACATATCTCTACAACCCTAGCGTCACCGAACCTTAAGTGTGTAGACCCTACGGGTTCGGGAGACATGCAGACATGACCGAGACGCCTCTCCGGTCAATAACCAACAGCGGGATCTGTATACCCATGTTGGCTCCCACATGTTCCACGATGATCTCATCGGATGAACCACGATGTCGAGGATTCAATCAATCCCGTATACAATTCCCTTTGTCAATCGGTATGTTACTTGCCCGAGATTCGATCGTCGGTATCCCAATACCTTGTTCAATCTCGTTACCGGCAAGTCTCTTTACTCGTACCGCAATGCATGATCCCGTGACTAACGCCTTAGTCACATTGAGCTCATTATGATGATGCATTACCGAGTGGGCCCAGAGATACCTCTCCGTCACACGGAGTGAAAAATCCCAGTCTCGATCCGTGCCAACCCAACAGACACTTTCGGAGATACCCGTAGTGCTCCTTTATAGTCACCCAGTTACGTTGTGACGTTTGGCACACCCAAAGCACTCCTACGGTATCCGGGAGTTGCACGATCTCATGGTCTAAGGAAAAGATACTTGACATTGGAAAAGCTCTAGCAAACGAAACTACACGATCTTTTATGCTATGCTTAGGATTGGGTCTTGTCCATCACATCATTCTCCTAATGATGTGATCCCGTTATCAATGACATCCAATGTCCATAGTCAGGAAACCATGACTATCTGTTGATCAACGAGCTAGTCAACTAGAGGCTCACTAGGGACACGTTGTGGTCTATGCATTCACACATGTATTACGATTTCCGGACAATACAATTATAGCATGAATAATAGACTATTATCATGAACAAAGAAATATAATAATAACCATTTATTATTGCCTCTAGGGCATATTTCCAACATTGTGATGGGTTCGATCTTACGGTGCTTGATCCCAGTGACAGAAGGGGAACCGACACGTATGTATCGTTGCTATTAAGGATAACAAGATGAGTTCTATTTCTACATAAATAGATATTGTCTACATCGTGTCATCGTTCTTGTTGCATTACTCCGTTTCTCCACGAACTTAATACACTAGATGCATGCTGGATAGCGGTCGATGTGTGGAGTAATAGTAGTAGATGCAGGCAGGAGTCAGTCTACTAATCTTGGACGTGATCCCTATATAATGATCATTGCCTAGATATTGTCATGATTATTTGAAGTTCTATCAATTGCCCAACAGTAATTTGTTTACCCACTATATGCTATTTTTCTCGAGAGAAGCCACTAGTGAAATATACGGCCCCAGGGTCTCTTCATTATTATATCTGCCTTCACGATCTATTTTTATTTACTTTTATTTTCAGACTATTAATCCAAAAATACAAAAATACCTTGCTGCAATTTATTGTTATTTATTTTATCTCGCGTTCCTGCGAGATATATTGATCCAATCTACTATAATTTTACCTATCTTTTTACCTGTGAGGGATTGACAACCCCTCTCTTACGTCGGGTTGCAAGTATTTGTTCTTTGTGTGCAGGAGTTGTTTATGTGATGTTGTGTGGTTCTCCTATAGGTTCGATAACCTTGGTCTCATCACTGAGGGAAATACCTACCGTTGTTGTGCTGCATCATCCCTTCCACTTTGGGGAAATACCGACGTAGTTCAAGCAAACATCAAAAGGAATTTCTGTCGCCGTTGCCGGGGAGACATCATCAACATCTACCAGGTTCCTAATCACAAATATCATCTCCTTGCAATATACATTATTTGCCATTTGCCTCTCGTTTTCCTCACCCCCACTTCACAAAAATTTACCATTTTATTCGCCCTCTTTTTCGTTCGCCGTTTTCTCGCCAGATCTATTTTTGCGTGCGTTCTTGTTTGTGTAGTCATGATGCCTCAAAGAAAATATTATGATGTTCCTTACCCAAATATTTTACTTGAAATTGAGAAAAGTACTAAGGAATATATGACTACACAATTTGAGCATAATAAGTATTTCACCGAAGAACTTAAGGAGCACTCCGTTGTACTAGATACTAAAACAAAACAACTTGATGATATTAGTAGAGAAGTTTGCAATCTCCAATCTAAGTATGCTTTTGCTGAAAGTTTGCTAGGCAAAATATCCGATCACAAGCTACCCTAGTGAATCAAATGGCTACTAAACCAATCTCGTTAGAAGTAAAAGCGATGAAGATCTTAAAATGATTGGTGTTTCTTCTGTTGATTCTTTGTTTAGTAAAATTAAGATTATTGAAAAAGGGACTGAAGAAGAGTCAACTTTACCTAGAAGGCGTCCCGATAATTCTGAGGGTGAAAATCTTGTTTAGAAAGTTGATAAAAGTGGGTTTGAAGAGGTCAAAACTTTAACTAGTGATGTGCCCACTCTTTTGGATTACAAAGACTTTAATTATGATAGTTGCTCTTTGATTGATTGTATTTATTTGTTGCAATCCATTATGAATTCACCCCATGCTTATGAACAAAATAAAGCTTTTACTAAACATATTGTTGATGCTATGATGAAAGCTTTAGAAGAAAAGTTGGAATTAGAGATTTCAATTCCTAGAAAATTACATGATGAGTGGGAACCTACTATCAAAGTGAAGATTAAAAATTATGAGTGTTTTGCTTTGTGTGACTTGGGTGCTAGTGTTTCCACAATTCCGAAATCTTTATGTGATGTACTTGGTCTTACCGATATTGAAGAATGTTCTCTTAATTTGCACTTGGCGGATTCCAGTATTAAAAAGCCTATTGGAAGAATTAATGATGTTTTTATTCTTGCAAATAGGAATTATGTGCCCATAGATTTTATTGTTCTTGATATTGATTGCAATATGTCTTGTCCAATTATTCTTGGTGGACCGTTTTTACGTACTATTGGTGCCGTGATTGATATGAAAGAAGGCAATATTAAATTTCAATTTCCACTAAGGAAGGGTATGGAACACTTCCCTAGAACAAAAATTAAGCTACCATATGAATCAATCATGAGGGCATCGTATGGATCTAGAAACAAAGATGACAACACTTAGATCCTTCGCATTATGCCTAGCTAGGGGCATAAAACGACAGCGCTTGTTGGGATGCAACCCAATGAATAAAATTTATTTTTGTTTTTTCTTTCTGTTCTTGAGTGTTTGCACAATTATTCTACTGTTATGATTGTGTTTTTCATGTTTTAATTAGTGTTTGTGCCAAGAAAAGCCTTTGGGATCATGTTGGGTGATAGTTGATTTAATCTTGTTGGAAAACAGAAACTTTGTGTGCCAGTCACAGAATTGTTTAAAATCACATAAGCGTGATAAAATTCTGAATTTTTTAAACAAGATTGATATACAAATTGCCTACGTTGTCCTAATTTTTCAGAATTTTTGGAGTTACATAAGTATTCGAATATCCAGATTGCTATAGACTGTTCTGTTTTTGACAGATTCTGTTTTCTTTGCGTTGTGTGCTTATTTTGATGATTCTATGGTTTTCTTTGAAGAGTTTTTGCCATAGAAAAGTTGAAATATAGTAGATATAATGCAAAAATAAAATATGAATGGATTTGCAATAGTACTTATAGTAGTGATTTGCTTTCTTATACTAACGGATCTCAGAAGGTTTTGTTGAGTTTTGTTTGATTGAAGTTTTCAAGTTTTGGGTGATGTTACGATGGATGAAGGAATAAGGATTAGCAAAAGGCTAAGATTGGGGATGCCCATGGCACCCCAAGATAATATTCAAGAAGTATCAAGCAAATAAGCTTGGGGATGCCCCCGAGTGGCACCCCCTCTTTCTTCTAACAACCATCGGTATTTTACTTGGAGCTATAGTTTTATTCGTTACATATCATGAGTTTTGCTTGGAGCGTGTTGTATGATATGTGTCTTTGCTTGTTTTGCTTTTTATTTTTAGTCTTGAATCCTTGCTGGACACACCTATTTGAGAGAGCCAAATTTATTCTATGACTTGTTAGAATTGCTCCTATGCTTCACTTCAATTTTTAGAGCCTTGGAATTGCTCTAGTGCTTCACTTATATCTTTTTGAGCACGGTGTGCTTTGTTATTTTTTAAGAAATGCTCTCATGCTTCACTTAGATTTATTTGAGAGTTAGTAATTTTTTCAAGAAATTCTCTCTTGCTTCACTTAAATTATCTTGAGAGAAAGAAATATTATGCTCATGTTATTCACTTATATTTGTTTGAGCTTATCAAAAGCAGCATATTAAACTAGTCCCAAAGTGATAGATATCCAAGGAGGATATAATAAAAACTTTCATGAAGATCATTGGACAAAATAAACTTGATTCTTTGTAATAGTTTTGAGATATGATGATAGTGATATGTGAGTTATGTTGATAAGTAATTATGCTTTAGTAAGAATATTGGTGTTAAGGTTTGTGATTCCCTATGCAAGCACGAAAGTCAATAGTTATGCAATGAAATTACATCCTACTTGTGGTGCATTATTCGGTGTTAGTTATGCTTAATGCTCGCTTATGAGATTTTTCGTTTCTTGGTTGGTTGCTTCTCAATCTGTTGCTAGCCTTCATTTTGCACTAAGTATGACCACTACTTGTGCATCCAAAATCCTTTAAATAAGTTTTTGCCACATGAGTCCACCATACCTACCTATATGCGGTATTCTTTTGCCGTTCTAAGCAAATTTGTATGTGCCATCTCTAAATTTTAAAATAAACTTCTCTTTTGTGTGCTCGTACCGCTCATGAAACGGTAGGGGGTGGCTAATATATTTCCATGCTAGATGTGTTGTTATCAAGATGAGTGTTTATTCACTTGTCATTGCACAAGAGTACGACAAAGGTATTAGGGATGCCCAGTCCCAAAATGAAAAATGAATTTACTTTATGTTGTCAAATAATAAATTCCTTGGAAAGTGTTGGTATGGAAGGCACCCGTGGATACGATTAGCCATGAAAAGTGAAAGTATGGTGGAAAAAGGAATAAACTTTATTTTCTGTTTGGGAACCACCTATGATATATCTAGCATGAAAAGTATTGGGAACTACTCGATCGTTTTCGTTTACAGGAAAAGCATGCCACCCAAAATGTTTTATCTCTATCTTTTTCGCTTTGAGCTCTGGCACCTCTACAAATCCCTACTTCCCTCTGCGAAGGGCCTTTATTTTACTTTATGCAATTTTTATTTTTACTTGAGTCTCCATCTTCTCTTATAAAGCACCAACTAAGGGGCACTATGATCGTACTTGAGCATTGGGTGTAGCTAATATGCGAGTGTGTTTCATGAATGGATCAATGATTGAGCATAATGGGCTAGAGATAACTTGCTTTAGTGTTGATATTTTGGAAGACATGGTTGCTTGTTGATATGCTTGAGTATTAAAGTCCTCATGTCAAAACTAAACTATTGCTTTTAAGTTTGAACCATATAAAAGTCCAAATGTCCATGCTACAAAGAAAAGAATATGTGATGAACATGTTAGGCAGCATTCCACATCAAAAATTCTGTTTTTATCACCTACTCGATGACGAGTAGGAATTAAGCTTGGGGATGCTGATACGTCTCCAACGTATCTATAGTTTATTATTATTCCATGTTGTTATATTATCATTCTTGGATGTTTTACAATCATTTTATAGCAATTTTATATCATTTTTTGGGACTAACCTATTGACATAGTGCCCAGTGCCAGTTGCTGTTTTCTGCTTGTTTTTTACATCACAGGAAATCAATACCAAACGGAGTCCAAACGTAGCGAAACTTTTTGTAGATTTTTTATGGACCAGAAGACATCAGATGGGCCAAGAAAGTATCTAAGGGGTGCTCCGAGGGGAGCACAACCCACCAGGGCGCGCCTGGGGGGCCAGGCGCGCCCAGGTGGGTTGTGCCCACCTTGGTGGCCTCCCGCACCGCCTCTTTGCTCTATAAATACCCCAATATTCCAGAAACCCTAGGGGAGTCGACGAAAATCAATTCCAGCAGTCGCAAGTTCCAGAACCACCGAATCCAATCTAGACACCATCACGGAGGGGTTCATCATGCCCATTGGTGCCTCTCCGATGATGCATGAGTAGTTCATTGTAGACCTACGGGTCCGTAGTTAGTAGCTAGATGGCTTCCTCTCTGTCTCTTGGAGATCTATATGATGTAACTCTTTTTTGCGGTGTGTTTGTTGGGATCCGATGAACTTTGAGTTTATGATCAGATCTATGAAAGTTATTTGAGTCTTTTGATCTCTTATATGCATGATTACTTATAGCCTCGTATGTCTTCTCCGATATTTGGGTTTTGTTTGGCCAACTTGATCTATTTATCTTGCAATGGGAAGAGGTGCTTTGTGATGGGTTCGATCTTACGGTGCTTGATCCCAGTGACAGAAGGGGAACCGACACGTATGTATCGTTGCTATTAAGGATAACAAGATGGGGTCTATTTCTACATAAATAGATCTTGTCTACATCATGTCATCGTTCTTATTGCATTACTCTGTTTCTCCATGAACTTAATACACTAGATGCATGCTGGATAGCGGTCGATGTGTGGAGTAATTATAGTAGATGCAGGCAGGAGTCAGTCTACTAATCTTGGACGTGATGCCTATATAATGATCATTGCCTTGATATCGTCATGATTTTTGAAGTTCTATAAATTGCCCAACAGTAATTTGTTTACCCACTATATGCTATTTTTCTTGAGAGAAGCCACTAGTGAAATCTATGGCCCCCGGGTCTCTTCTTTATTATGTTTTCCTTCACGATCCATTTTTATTTGCTTTTATTTTCAGATCTATTAATCCAAAAATACAAAAATATCTTGCTGCAATTTATTGTTATTTATTTTCTCTCGCGTTCCCGCGAGATCTATTTATCCAATCTACTACAATTGAACCTATCTTTTCACCCGTGAGGGATTGACAACCCCTCTCTTACGCCGGGTTGCAAGTATTTGTTCTTTGTGTGCAGGAGTTGTTTACGTGGTGTTGTGTGGTTCTCCTACTGGTTCGATAACCTTGTTCTCATCACTGAGGGAAATACCTACCATTGTTGTGCTGCATCATCCCTTCCTCTTTGGGGAAATACCGACGTAGTTCAAGCAAACATCAGGGATCTCACGGGAACAGAGGCTTGCGGCAGTGGAAAAGTATTTTCGTGGATGCTTCTAGTGGTTTGGGAATATTTGGGAATTTATAGGCTGAAGATTAGGGTTAGAGGAGCTCCGAGGGACTCACAAGGCAGGGGGAGCCCCCCTGGGGCGCTCCCTGCACCCTTGCCGTCGCCTCGGGACTCCTTTGCCTTGGTCTCCAAGTCCTACGTGTGTCTTCTGGTCCAAAAAAATCATTGTAAAGTTTTATTCCGTTTGGACTCCGTTTGATATTCCTTTTTCGCGAAACTCAAAAACAAGGAAAAAAACAGAAACTAGCACCGGGCACTTGGTTAATAGGTTAGTCCCAAAAACAATATAAAATAGCATATTAATGCACATAAAACATCCAAAACAGATAATATAATAGGACGGAATAAAAAAAATTATAGATACGTTGGAGACGTATCAAGCACCTCTAAGCTTAATTCATGCTCGTCATCGAGTAGGTAAATGATAAAAACAGAATTTTTGATGTGGAATGCTACCTAACATATTTATCCATGTAATTTTCTTTATTGTGGCATGAATATTCAGATCCATAAGATTCAAAATAAGAGTTTAATATTGACATAAAAAATATAATACTTTCAGCATACTAACAAAGCAATCATGTCTTCTCAAAATAACATGGCGAAAGAAAGTTATCCCTACAAAATCATATAGTTTGGCTATGCTTCATCTTCATGGAATGAAGTATTAAATCATGCACAACCCCGATGACAAGCCAAGCAATTGTTTCATACTTTTGATGTTCTCAAACTTTTTCAACTTTCACGCAATACATGAGCGTGAGCCAGGTGGAATAGAATATGGTGGTTGTGGAGAAGACAAAAAGAAGGGGATAGTCTCACATCAACTAGGCGTATCAATGGGCTATGGAGATGCCCATCAATAGATATCAATGTGAGTGAGTAGGGATTGCCATGCAACGGATGCACTAGAGCTATAAGTGTATGTAAGCTCAAAAGAAACTAAGTGGGTGTGCATCAAACTCGCTTGCTCACGAAGACCTAGGGCAATTTGAGGAAGCCCATCATTGGAATATACAAGCCAAGTTCTATAATGAAAAATTCCCACTAGTATATGAAAGTGACAATATAGGAGACTCTCTATCATGAAGGTCATGGTGCTACTTTGAAGCACAAGTGTGGACAAAGGATAGTAGCATTTTCCCTTCTCTCTTTTCTCTCATTTTTTCTTTTTTTGGTGGGCTTCTTTGGCCTTTTTTTATTTGGGCTTCATTTTCCTCTTTTATTTTTCATAAAGTCCGGAGGCTCATCCCAACTTGTGAGGGAATCATAGCTTCCATCATCCTTTCCTCACATGGGACAATGCTCTAATAATGATGATCATCACACTTTTATTTACTTACAACTCAAGAATTACAACTTGATACTTAGAACAAAATATGACTCTATATGATTGCCTCCGGCGGTGTACCGGGATGTGCAATGATCTAGCGTAGCAAATGACATCAAAAACGGACAAGCCATGAAAACATCATGCTAGCTATCTTACAATCATGCAAAGCAATATGACAATGATGGTATGCGTCATAATAAAACGGAACGGTGGAAGTTGCATGGCAATATATCTCGTAATGGCTATGGAAATGCCATAATAGGTAGGTATGGTGGCTGTTTTGAGGAAGGTGTATGGTGGGTTTAATGCACCGACGAGAATTGCACGGTACTAGAGAGGCTAGCAAAGGTGGAAGGGTGAGAGTGCGTATAATCCATGGACTCAACATTAGTCCTAAAGAACTCACATATTTATTGCAAAAGTTTATTAGCTATCGAAACAAAGTACTAAAGGAAATATGCCCTAGAGGCAATAATAAAGTTGTTATTTATATTTCCTCATATCATGATAAATGTTTATTATTCATGCTAGAATTGTATTAACCGGAAACTTAGTACATGTGTGAATACATAGACAAACAGAGTGTCACTAGTATGCCTCTACTTGACTAGCTTGTTGAATCAAAGATGGTTAAGTTTCCTAGCCATAGACATGAGTTGTATTTGATTAACGGCATCACATCATTAGAGAATGATGTGATTGACTTGACCCATTCCGTTAGCTTAGCACTTGATCGTTTAGTATGTTGCTATTGCTTTCTTCATGACTTATACATGTTCCTATGACTATGAGATTATGCAACTCCCGAATATCGGAGGAACACTTTGTGTGCTACCAAACGTCACAACGTAACTGGGTGATTATAAAGGTGCTCTACAGGTGTCTCCGATGGTACTTGTTGAGTTGGCATAGATCGAGACTAGGATTTTTCACTCCAATTGTCGGAGAGGTATCTCTGGGCCCTCTCGGTAATGCACATCACTATAAGCCTTGCAAGCAATGTGACTAATGAGTTAGTTGCGGGATGATGCATTACAGAACGAGTAAAGAGACTTGCCGGTAACGAGATTGAACTAGGTATTGAGATACCGACGATCGAATCTCGGGCAAGTAACATACCGATGACAAAGTGAACAACGTATGTTGTTATGCGGTTTGACCGATAAAGATCTTCGTAGAATATGTAGGAACCAATATGAGCATCTAGGTTCCGCTATTGGTTATTGACCGGAGACGTGTCTCGGTCATGTCTACATAGTTCTCGAACCCGTAGGGTCCGCACGCTTAACGTTCGGTGATGATCGGTATTATGAGTTTATGTGTTTTGATGTACCGAAGATAGTTCGGAGTCCCGGATGTGATCACGAACATGACGAGGAGTCTCGAAATGGTCGAGACATAAAGATTGATATATTGGACGACTATATTCGGACACCGAAAGTGTTTTAGGTGATTTCGGAGAAAACCGGAGTGCCGGAGGGTTACCGGAAGCCCCCGGGAGAACTAATGGGCCACATGAGCCTTAGTGTAGAGAGAGAGGGCCAGCCAAGGCAGGCCGCACACCCC
>NC_057796.1:323909404-323914280 GCF_018294505.1 Triticum aestivum | reverse complement strand
CCCCTTTCCTTCTCCCTCTCCTCCTTCCTTTCCCCCTCCTAGTAGGAGTAGGAAAGGGGAGTCCTACTCCTACTAGGAGGAGGACTCCTCCTCTCCTGGCGCGCCCCAAGGGCCGGCCGGCCTCCCCCTTGCTCCTTATATACAGGGGCAGGGGGCACCCTAGAACACACAAGTTGATTGTTCCCAGCCGTGTGCGGTGCCCCCCTCCACCATAATCCACCTCGGTCATATCATCGTAGTGCTTAGGCGAAGCCCTGTGCTGGTAACTTCATCATCACCGTCATCACGCTGTCGTGCTGACGAAGCTCTCCCTCGACACCCTGCTAGATCGTGAGTTCGTGGGACGTCACCGAGCTGAACGTGTGCAGATCGCGGAGGTGCCGTACTTTCGGTACTAGGATCGGTCGATCATGAAGACGTACGACTACATCAACCGCGTTGTCATAACGCTTCCGCTTACGGTCTACGAGGGTACGTGGACAACACTCTCCCCTCTCGTTGCTATGCATCACCATGATCTTGCGTGTGCGTAGGTTTTTTTTGAAATTACTACGTTCCCCAACAGTGGCATCCGAGCCAGGTGTCGTGGGAACAATTCCAACAATAAGAGAGGGGTAGGATAAAGGAGCATGATCTATCGAGATGCAAATGGGTGACACGGTGGTTTTAGCGAGTTCGGGCCTCTCACGGTGGAGATAACAACCCTACGTCTCGTGCTCCAGAGAGGCTTTGTTTTATCTGAGTATGTATCCGGAGATTACAATGTGTTTGAGAGAGAGAGGAGGGAGCGGATCTCCATGCCTGAGCTATGTCCTGAGACTAATGGTTAGAAAGAGAGAAGTGGAAGAAAAGAGCCCCCCTAGTCTAGTGGTGGGGGGGGGGTGGCTTATTTAGAGTGCGCCACCCCCTCACCTCCTATGTTACAAAGTGGGGGCGTTAATGCCATGAGTCAGCCTACTACTAAGATGATGCTTCGAGTGCCTTGTCGACTGCTGGTCTTCGCATATCCGAGTGAGATCAGATGCTCCGAGTGGAATGAGTTGGTCGAGTGGAGTGGTATGCTCTGAGTGGTTGTTGTCGTCCGAGTGACTTGGTGGTCATCCGAGTGGATAGTTTGTCTGTATGAAACTTATCTGGACCCACATGTTGTGTGGACCCCATGCTTTATGATATTTCGACCCTTCGTGGGCCTACCTGTTATGTGTATCCCCAACATTAGCCCCCGAATTGATTGCGATTTTGCAGAACGAGTTTGTGAAAGACACAATTTGGCCCGAGTGATTACGGAAATACTCGGTACCCGTCATCGTGCTTTCAGACAACCAAGGTTTGAACAAAATCTCAATGGATTCCGGCATTGCACTTCCCGACTGATCTAGGGTAAGTGCCTGCAAGGAGAAACTTGGTGACATTCGTTCATCTTTCGGAAGAGGTTAACTCATGATCAGAGTATGGGTGTGTCATTAAATCTGGCCAACAAGATTGACGCATGGACTGCTGTCTCAGAGAGATGCTATTCTTATCCCGGAGGAACGTTAATACGAGTGGGTTCGAGATCCAAACTTATGAGTTTCACGCTTTGAGTCCTAGAAGAAGGCTCAAAACAGGTCCATGGAGGAGCGTTAAACTCACCTTATAGCAAAAAAAATTGGTAGCCGACGGGAGCCTTAGAACTTGTTTGTTTGTTGTTCACCACTCGACTCGGTCAGGCAGTACCGAGTGGAGATTACTCTAGTGGGGGCACGCTGAGTGCACCCACTGGGTGTAGTCCCCGAGACCGCCGTCGACTGCGGGCAGTCGGCGGGGGTCTGAGAGAAAAAATCTTCTTAGCTGGTACTGATAGAACTTGTTCCTCTCTGACTCGGAGGTCAAGTAGTACTTGAGGATCTGGTACTGGTCTAGCTTGCCCTTCCTCGACTCGGAATTCGAGTAGTATTTGAGTGATCTGGAGCTAGTCTTGCATCAAGCAAATGTTTCTTTCTGAGTTCTCTTCCAGTGGGGGCACGCTGAGTGCACCCACTGGGTGTAGTCCCCGAGCCTCTGTCGGAGAAGATGAGTCGGGCAGAGGGTTTAAGTCTCCTGGTAAACCTCCACGCAGTCAACACGGTAAATATCTTTTAGTCTAAAATTGAGTCAATCGGATGCATCTTCAGGCGCTTGACATGGTAAGTAAGCTCAGCCTGGAGCTGAGTCAGTCGGACTGATCTTCGTGCACTCAGCACGGAATAAATTCATCCTGGAACTCGGTCAAGCAGGTGAATCTTCGTGCTCTCGACACGGTAAATGAATTCGGCTTTCAAACTGCCGACTATAGAAAAAAGGTGGACACTCCAGGGAGTAATCGTTCCAGTAGTACTTCTTATATTGACCGTTAGATTTTGCGTGAAAGGGGTATTTGTAAGAGTACATTGTATCCGTAGAGGAGCTTCGTTTTCACCCTTTGCATGAAAGGGGTATTTTTCCGAGTGGACGTGCTTCCCGACTGATCGGGGTATGTTGACTGCAAGGAAAAACTTGGTGGCACTCGTATGTCTCCCGGAGGAGATAGACTAGTGGTCTGACATGGACGTGCCATGAAACCCGAGTGACGAGGCTAGTGTGTGGCTGACTCTCCGGAGAGAGGCCACTCATTATCCCGGGGGAACACCAGCACATGCCATCTCTGAGTCCAAGTTTGTGAAACTGACGCCTTGGAGCCTAGGATAAGGGCCAAGTGTATACGTAGAGGAGCGTCGTCTTCACCCTTTTGCAGTCCTGAAGATGACTTCAAGTAATGATTTGGGCGATCGTCCGAGTGGACAGTACTACCCTTATAGATTTTCAGCGGAACGAGCATGTATGGTCAAAAAGATATTCCTGATGTGATCAATGGGTTGATCGAATGGGCGTAACCCCTGAGGGCAGCATGACCAACGGTTGTGCGTAGCCCTCGAGTGATGCTCGAAAGAGGTAAGCTTGCTATAGAGTGTGATATGAGGTTTGATCATATGAGTAACTTAGTCGTTCCCGTGTTGGGGTGTAGAGGTAAAGACATGTCCAACTGATGGTGACGCGCGAGGCGGCCAAGGGGCGATGATGTGTATAACCGAGTGACGACGCGTGGGCGGTCGAGTGGTGAAGACGTGCACAACCGAGTGGTGATGCGCGGAGCGGCCGAGCGGTGAAGACGTTCCCAACCGAGTGGCGACGCGCGGGGCGGCCGAGTCATGATGTGCGAGGTGGTCGAATGATGAAGACGTGCACAACTGAGTGGTGACGCGCGGAGCGGACGAGTGGTGAAGACGTGCCCAACCGAGTGGCGACGCGCGGGGCGGCCGATTCATGATGTGCGAGGTGGTCGAATGATGAAGACGTGCACAACTGAGTGGCAACGCGCGGGGCGGCTGAGTGGTGAAGATGTGCACAATAGAGTGGCGCCGCGCGGGGCGGTCGAGTGAGGATGCGTGAGGTGGCCGAGTGAAGGACTATGTGTCCAGCCAAGTGGTGATGCGCAGGGTGGCCGAGTGACGACGCGCGGGGTGTCCAAGTGAAAGATTGCGTGTCCAGTCAAGTGGCTGAAATGGTCTTTGAAGGAGTTAGCCAGATGCTTTCGAAGCTAATGTAGCGACGAGGTCGGTGTAGTGTGGTTGCGACGCAACAAGACCGGCATGACAATTGAGTCTGAGTAGGAATGAAGATGGCGCGCAGAGCGTCTGGGTGATTATAAAACTTGTTAAAGTGCCGGATCGAATGCACTTGTTGAAGTGAAGGATCTGACTGGTGATGAAGTACTCGACCACTCAGGAGAGTGTCATTCCAAATGAGATGCAGCCCCCGAGTGCGGCGTAGCCCCCGAGTGTACTACAGGCTTCGACAACGGACATGTCGGAATATGAGAAATATAGTTTTGAATGGATGATTTGCAATTCATCGAGTCGGACTCGGGTAAAGATGAGGAGAAGCTTTCGAGTGATGCTCGAAAGAGGCAAACTCGCAAAGGAGTGAAGTGTGAAGTTTAATTATAAAAGGGACTTATCTGTCTCATGCCCGACGAGGTCTATATCATTGATACAATGAAGAGGATTCCACAGAGGGGTTGGCCTGATGTGTTTGAAGTCAACAGAGCGACAAGGTTGGTGTTGTGGTGCGCTGGGACCGGTACGGTGACCGAGTCCGAGCAGCGATGAAGTTGGCACATAGGGCCGTCGAGTGATCGCTTAACTTGTGTAAAAAAATGGCACAAGCCAACGAAATAATTTCTCGAGGAAATTTGATGTGTGCTGAAATGATTTGTGTGAATAACACCCATAGACACCCGCTGGGAGTGCAAGGGGCTTGCTGGTTAACCAGCAAGAGTCTGAAAGAGCGAAGGATCCATTCGAACTTGTCGAAGCGATGGATCCGACTGAACTCATTGGAATACTGGCTCAAATAAAACGGAAGTGTAGTGTTTCGGCTGAGTTGCAGCCCCAGAGGACCGATGCAAACTCGAAATGGAACGACACATGGTGTTCGTGAATGATGTATGCGAAAAAAATGGAAGTTGGACTCGGGAGTCACATAACCAGTACTAAGCAAGTATGTGAAAATAAGCAGCCGAGCGTAGAGGTACACCCGGTGGCGTGGCCTCCGAGTGAACGTGATGTGTGAATTACGGGATATTCGGGAGGACGGAAATAACAGAATGTAAAATGACTTAACTGCCTGAAGGCGCGCGAGTGGCCGAGTGGTGATGAGGCGACCAACTGAGTGGCGACGCGCGGGGCGGCCGAGTGATGATGAGGTGACGAACCGAATGGTGACGCGCGGGGCGGCCGAGTGGTGATGAGGTGACTAACCGAATGGCGACGCGCGGGGCGGCGGAGTGGTGATGAGGTGACCAACCGATGGTGACGCG
>NC_057796.1:323897951-323909119 GCF_018294505.1 Triticum aestivum | reverse complement strand
AGTGGTGATGAGGTGACCAACCGACGGGACGCACGGGGGCGCCCGAGTGGTGATGAGGTGACCAACCGAGTGGCGACGCGCGGGGCGGCCGAGTGGTGATGAGGTGACCAACCGATGGTGACGCGTGGGGCGGCCGAGTGGTGATGAGGTGACCAACCGATGGCGACGCGCGGGACGGCCAATTAGGTAAGTTGATGAAGATGTGCCCAACCAAGCGGCGACGCGCGGGGCAGCCGAGTGGTGGCGTATCCAGCAGACTGACGGTGTGTGGTAGGCGAATGTATGGACGTTCAATTGTCCGAGAAAACCTGCACATTGTTCGTCCGAGTGCGGAATCCACCCGAATGATATTGGATGTTTAGTTGTCCGTATGTACAATGTACAAGAATGAACTATGAAAATACACTTAGCTTGTCGGCAAGCCGATGAAGACGTGTCCTCCAAATGGCGACGCGATGGCGTCCGACAGATGAGGACGTGTCCAACTGATAGCCACACGGGGCGGCCGAGTGCCTGCACGTTAGTCATCTGGATGGAAATAATATCCGAATAAACCTGGGCATTTTAGTTGTCTGTCCGAGTGTACGTCCGAGTGTACGGGAGCACCGGTTTGGAGTAATGGGCAGCTGGGCCGGGACACAAGCTGCATGTGCGCTGGAGGTTTGCCCAAGTGGCTCCGGAAAGAGTGGACTAACGCCAGATTAATTGTGCATAGGCAGCCAATTAATCTCGCATTGAAGACCACCCCGTCTTTCCGTTTCCTAATTGGGCGCATTTACCTGCATGCACATAATCAAGGAAGACGTGACCCACTCACCTTGCATGGTTAAAGGAAACGAAGGCATCATGGCAAGCAACCGGCGACGGAGGGAAGAACCGCCACGACGGGGGGCCTGACGGGCTCCCTATTTCTGCGCCGCGCCGGGTCTGCGCGCACGCCACGATGACCACATCGGAGAAGCTGATGAGGGAGGAGTGTGCAGTGCACCTGCGACGCCGGCGGGAGGGGCACCTCCACTATGGAGATCGCTGTCGAGTGAACGACCGGGCCAAGAAGCTCCGCGTTGCTGGCCAGGCTCGTGTCTCTGTGGAGCAGGAAGGGAGGACCGCTGCACCATTAGCATCAGGCCGATGGCGGGATTCGGGAACGCCACTGGAGGTGTGGTTCCGGCGTGGATGGACGCGTCGGAGGTCGGTGAAGCCGGGGAGGTGGCAGTCAACTTCATGGAGACTGGCAACGAAGACGACAGGAGACATCGGACTGGCCATGTCGGGAGCTCAGCTTCCATGGCCCTCGTCCAAACAGTGGCACTGTTACTCGTGCTCTCTAGTTGATGTGAAGAAGATGAAGCCGCCGTCCTCCTCGTCTTGTATCTTTTTTTCCTTTTGATTGATCGAAACTCCACGGGACTCGCATGCGAGTGTGTACATACAGAAAAAACAACCATTAGTAGATTAAAGATCGATTGTAAAGAAAAAGACAGGATCGAATGGAACTTCCTGATTCCTCCGTACGAAGAGTATCATGTCTTTCAAGTGAATGGAGCGATGTTTGAAAGATCCTTAATCAAATTCTCCATCGATGATTGTTGATCGACGGACGAAGATCGAAGAAATAAAACCATTTGCATCATGGCTCGATAGACGCCATGCCCCACGGTGGGTGCCAACTGTCGTGGGAACGATTCCGACAATAAGAGAGGGGTAGGATAAAGGAGCATGATCTATCAAGATGCAAATGGGTGACACGGTGGTTTTAGCGAGTTCGGGCCTCTCACGGTGGAGATAACAACCCTACGTCTCGTGCTCCGGAGAGGCTTTGTTTTATCTGAGTATGTATCCGGAGATTACAATGTGTTTGAGAGAGAGAGGAGGGAGCGGATCTCCATGCCTGAGCTATGTCCTGAGACTAATGGTTAGAAAGAGAGAGGTGGAAGAAAAGAGCCCCCTAGTCTAGTGGTGGGGGGGTGGCTTATTTAGTGCGCCACCCCCTCACCTCCTATGTTACAAAGTGGGGGCGTTAATGCCATAAGTCAGCCTACTACTAAGATGATGCTTCGAGTGCCTTGTTGACTGCTGGTCTTCGCATATCCGAGTGAGATCAGATGCTCCGAGTGGAATGAGTTGGTCGAGTGGAGTGGTATGCTCTGAGTGGTTGTTGTCGTCCGAGTGACTTGGTGGTCATCCGAGTGGATAGTATGTCTGTATGAAATTTATCAGGACCCACATGTTGTGTGGACCCCATGCTTTATGATATTTTGACCCTTCGTGGGCCTACCTGTTATATGTATCCCCAACACCAGGTTTATGCGTAGATGTTATATGCACGAGTAGAACACAAGTGAGTTGTGGGCGATAATAGTCATACTGCTTACTGCTACCTCTTGAGCATGCGTTGGTTTTCCCTTGAAGAGGAAAGGGTGATGCAGCGAAGTAGCGTAAGTATTTCCCCCAGTTTTGAGAACCAAGGTATCAATCCAGTAGGAGGTTACACGCGTCGCCTTGTACCTGCACAAACAAATAAGAACCTTGCAACCAACGCGATAAAGGGGTTGTCAATCCCTTCACGGCCACTTGCAAAAGTGAGATCTGATAGAGGTAATAAGATAAATATTTTTGGTATTTTTATGATATAGATTGGAAAGTAAAGCTTGCAAAATAAAATAGATCGAAAACTTATATGATGGAAAATAGACCCCGGGGCCATAGGTTTCACTAGTGGCTTCTCTCAAGATAGCATAATCTACGGTGGGTGAACAAATTACTGTCGAGCAATTGATAGAAAAGCGCATAGCTACGAGAATATCTAGGCATGATCATGTATATAGTGATCATGTCCGCGACAAGTAGACCGAAACGATTCTGCATCTACTACTATTACTCCACACTTCGACCGCTATCCAGCATGCATCTAGAGTATTAAGTTCATAAGAACAGAGTGACGCATTAGGCAAGATGACATGATGTAGAGGGATAAACTCAAGGAATATGATATAAACCCCATCTTTTTATCCTCGATGGCAACAATACAATACGTGCCTTGCTGCCCCTGCTGTCACTAGGAAAGGACACCGCAAGATTGAACCCAAAGCTAAGCACTTCTCCCATTGCAAGAAAGATCAATCTAGTAGGCCAAACCAAACTGATAATTCGAAGAGACTTGCAAAGATATCAAATCATACATATAAGAATTCAGAGAAGAACCAAATATTGTTCATAGATAATCTTGATCATAAACCCACAATTCATCGGATCTCGACAAACACACCGCAAAAAGAATTACATCGAATAGATCTCCAAGAGAATCGAGGAGAACTTTGTATTGAGATCCAAAGAGAGAGAAGAAGCCATCTAGCTAATAACTATGGACCCGAAGGTCTGTGGTAAACTACTCACACATCATCAAAGAGGCTATGGTGTTGATGTAGAAGCCCTCCGTGATCGATTCCCCCTCCAGCGGAGCGCCGGAAAAGGCCCCAAGATGGGATCTCACGGGTACAAAAGGTTGCAGTGGTGGAAATAGGGTTTCTTGGTGCTCTCGGATGTTTTCATGGTATATGAGTATATATAGGCGAAAGAAGTAGGTCGGTGGAGCCACGAGGGGCCCACGAGGGTGGGGTGCGCGCCTCCCTACCTCGTGGCCGCCTTGTTGCTTCCTTGACGTCCACTCCAAGTCTTCTGGATTGCGTTTGTTCCAAAAATAACTCTCCTGAAGGTTTCATTCCGTTTGGATTCCGTTTGATATTCCTTTTCCGCGAAACACTGAAATAGGCAAAAAAACAGCAATTTGCACTAGGCCTTTGGTTAGTAGGTTAGTCCCAAAAATAATATAAAAGTGCATAATAAAGCCCACTAAACATCCAAAACAGATAATATAATAGCATGGAACAATAAAAAATTATAGATACGTTGGAGACGTATCAAGCATCCCCAAGCTTAATTCCTGCTCGTCCTCGAGTAGGTAAATGATAAAAACAGAATTTTTGATGTGGAATGATACCTAGCATAATTATCAATGTAATTTTCTTTATTGTGGCATGAATGTTCAGATCCGAAAGATTCAAGATAAAAGTTTAATATTGACATAAAAATACTAATACTTCAAGCATACTAACAAAGCAATCATGTCTTCTCAAAATAACATGGCCAAAGAAAGTTATCCCTACAAAATCATATAGTGTGGCTATGCTCTATCTTCATCACACAAAATATTTAAATCATGCACAACCCCGATGACAAGCCAAGCAATTGTTTCATACTTTTGATGTTCTCAAACCTTTTCAATCTTCACGCAATACATGAGCGTGAGCCATGGACATAGCACTATATGTGGAATAGAAGGGTGGTTGTGGAGAAGACAAAAAGGAGAAGATAGTCTCACATCAACTTGGCGTATCAACGGGCTATGGAGATGCCCATCGATAGATATCAATGTGAGTGAGTAGGGATTGCCATGCAACGGATGCACTAGAGCTATAAGTGTATGAAAGCTCAACAAAAGAAACTAAGCGGGTGTGCATCCAACTCGCTTGCTCACGAAGACCTAGGGCATTTTGAGGAAGCTCATCATTGGAATATACAAGCCAAGTTCTATAATGTAAAATTCCCACTAGTATATGAAAGTGACAACATAGGAGACTCTCTATCATTAAGATCATGGTGCTACTTTGAAGCACAAGTGTGGTAAAAGGATAGTAACATTGTCCCTTCTCTCTTTTTCTCTCATTTTTTTAATTGGGCCTTTTTCTCTTTTTTTATGGCCTCTTTTTTTCCTTTTTTTATTTTTAGTCCGGAGTCTCATCCCGACTTGTGGGGGGAATCACAGTCTCCACCATCCTTTCCTCACTTGGGACAATGCTCTGATAATGATGATCATCACACTTTTATTTACTTACAGCTCAAAAATTACAACTCAATACTTAGAACAAAATATGACTCTATGTGAATGCCCCCGACGGTGTACCGGGATATGCAATGAATCAAGAGTGACATGTATGAAAGAATTATAAAGGTGGCTTTGCCACAAATACGATGTCAACTACATGATCATGCAAAACAATATGACAATGATGAAACGTGTCATAACAAACGGAACGGTGGGAATTTGCATGGCAATATATCTCGGAATGGCTATGGAAATGCCATAATAGGTAGGTATGGTGGCTGTTTTGAGGAAGGTATATGGTGGGTGTATGATACCGGCGAAAGGTGCGCGGTATTAGAGAGGCTAGCAATGGTGGAAGGGTGAGAGTCCGTATTATCCATGGACTCAACATTAGTCATAAAGAACTGACATACTTATTGCAAAAATCTATTAGTTATCAAAACGAAGTACTACGCGCATGCTCCTAGGGGGATAGATTGGTAGGAAAAAACCATCGCTCGTCCCCGACCGCCACTCATAAGGAAGACAATCAATAAATAAATCATGCTCCGACTTCATCACATAACGGTTCGCCATACGTGCATGCTACGGGAATCACAAACTTTAGAACAAGTATTTCTCAAATTCACAACTACTCAACTAGCATGACTCTAATTTCACCATCTTCATATCTCAAAACAATTATCAAGCATCAAACTTCTCATAGTATTCGATGCACTTTATATGATAGTTTTTATTATACCCATCTTGGATGCCCATCGTATTAGGACTAATTTTATAGCCAAAGCAAATTACCATGCTGTTCTATAGGACTATCAAAATAATATAAGTGAAGCATGAGAGATAAATAATTGCTATAAAATAAAACCACCGCCGTGCTCTAAAAGATATAAGCGAAGCACTAGAGCAAAATTATCTAGCTCAAAAGATATAAGTGAAGCACAAAGAGTATTCTAATAAATTTCGATTCATGTGTGTCTCTCCCAAAAGGTGTGTACAGCAAGGATGATTGTGGTAAACTAAAAAGCAAAGACTCAAATCATACAAGACGCTCCAAGCAAAACACATATCATGTGGTGAATAAAAATATAGCCTCAAGTAAAGTTACCGATAGATGAAGACGAAAGAGGGGATGCCTTCCGGGGCATCCCCAAGCTTAGGCTTTTGGTTGTCCTTGAATTTTACCTTGGGGTGCCTTGGGCACCCCAAGCTTAGGCTCTTTCCAGTCCTTATTCCATAATCCATCAAATCTTTACCCAAAAACTTGAAAACTTCACAACACAAAACTCAACAGAAAATCTCATGAGCTCCGTTAGTATAAGAAAACAAATCACCACTTTAAGGTACTGTAATGAACTCATTATTTATTTATATTGGTGTTAAACCTACTGTATTCCAACTTCTCTATGGTTCATACCCCCCGATACTAGCCATAGATTCATCAAAATAAGCAAACAACACACGAAAAACAGAATCTGTCAAAAACAGAACAGTCTGTAGTAATCTGTATCAAACGCAAACTTTCTGTAACTCAATTTTTTTGCCAAAATAGGACGACCTAAATAATTTCTTTATTGATCAAATTCAATTGTAATCAGTATTTTATCACTTTCCGGTGATTTTAACAATTGTTTTCGTGAGCAGAAAGTTTCTGTCTTTTTCAGCAAGATCAAATAATTATCACCCAAGAAGATCCTATAGGTTTTACTTGGCACAAACACTAATTAAAACATAAAACCACATCTAAACAGAGGCTAGATGAATTATTTATTACTAAACAGAAACAAAAAGCAAGAAACAAAAATAAAATTGGGTTGCCTCCCAGCAAGCGCTATCGTTTAACGCCCCTAGCTAGGCATAATTTTTATTGATGCTCACAAGGATGATAATAATTAAAACACAAAGAGAGCATCATAAAACATGTGATAAACACATCTAAGTCTAACATACTTCCTATGCATAGGCATCTTATAGGCAAACAAATTATCAAGGCAAGCAAAAACTAGTATATGCAAGAAGAAGAACGAGACAATAGCAATCTCAACATGAAGAGAGGTAATTCAGTAACATGAAAATTTCTACAACCATATTTTCCTCTCTCATAATAATTACATGTAGGATCATAAGCAAATTCAACAATATAGCTATCACAAAACATATTCTTAACACGATCCACATGTATGCAAAGTTGACACTCTTCCAAAATAGTGGGATTAACATTAACTAAAGTCATGACCTCTCCAAACCCACTTTTATCAAAAACTTCATAAGATTGATCATTCTTCAAATATGTGGGATCTAAAGTTGACACTCTTCCAAACCCACTTTCAACATTATTGCAAACACTATTATCAATCTCATATTCATCATGGGACCTAAATAAATTTTCAAGATCATAAGAAGAATCACCCCAATCATGACCATTGCAACAAGTAGTAGACATGGCAAAACTAGCATCCCCAAGCTTAGGGTTTTGCATATTATTAGCACAATTGACATCAAGAGAATTTATAGTAAAATCATTGCAATCATGCTTTTGATTCAACGAACTATCAAGTATGGGTGCAATAGCAATAATCTCATGTTTAACACAAGGAGCTACTGCAAATTCATCTCCATAAATATTGGCATCATGGCCATAAGAATAGCAGGCATCATGTTCATCAAGGGATATTTCAATCAAATCATCGGAATCATAATTATCTAGAGATTCGTGCATATCATTATTTTCTTCCAAAGCAACGGTCATTCTCTCAATAAATTCCTTAACATAGGCATTATGAGCATAGTTTTCATAGCAATATTTAAGTATGTCGGAATTTTCAGATTTGTAGAGAGTAATATCATACTTTTCAATCAAAGAAGCAACTTCATGAGCACCCTTAAAAATGACAAATTCTTCAATTTGTTCGATATCATAGTAACTATAAACACCCTTTCCATAAGAAGATAAGTTTTCATTATCATTAAACTCACATAGGTAGGGAAGGTGTTTTTTAGGGTTCTTAGAGCAACAAGTAAAATCATAAATTTCACAAAGATTCCAAGCATAGCATAGCAAACTATTTATTTGATACCATAAGAGCTTCCCCTTTTCAGACAAACGATGACGCAAAAAATGAGCATGCTCAAAGATTTTCCCTCAACTAAACTAGTTGGGGTTTCAACACGAGCACATATGGATCGAAGATGATCTAAGTAGAACACTTTAAGTGGATCCATATCAATAGATCTTTAGCAAGCAAAGATGCAAGCAAATAGAAGGCACATGGAAACACAAACAAAAAGACATACGTGAAGAAGGCGAAGAAAAGGCAAAGGTGCAGTGGGGGAGAGGAAAACGAGAGGCAAATGGCAAATAATGTAATGCGAGGGATAAGAGTTTGTGATGGGTATTTGGTATGTCTTGACTTGTGCGTAGATCTCCCCGGCAACGGCGCCAGAAATTGCTAGTTGCTGGGATATCAAATCTTGACTTGACTTGGCGTAAGCCTCCCCGGCAACGGCGCCAGAAATCCTTCTTACTACCTCTTGAGCATGCGTTGGTTTTCCCTTCAAGAGGAAAGGGTGATGCAGCAAAGTAGCGTAAGTATTTCCCTCAGTTTTTGAGAACCAAGGTATCAATCCAGTAGGAGGTTACACGCAAGTCGCCTTGTACCTGCACAAACAAATAAGAACCTTGCAACCAACGCGATAAAGGGGTTGTCAATCCCTTCACGGCCACTTGCAAAAGTGAGATCTGATAGAGATAATAAGATAAATATTTTTGGTATTTTTATGATATAGATTGGAAAGTAAAGCTTGCAAAATAAAATAGATCGAAAACTTATATGATGGAAAATAGACCCCGGGGCCATAGGTTTCACTAGTGGCTTCTCTCAAGATAGCATAATCTACGGTGGGTGAACAAATTACTGTCGAGCAATTGATAGAAAAGCGCATAGCTACGAGAATATCTAGGCATGGTCATGTATATAGTCATCATGTCCGCGACAAGTAGACCGAAACGATTCTGCATCTACTACTATTACTCCACACTTCGACCGCTATCCAGCATGCATCTAGAGTATTAAGTTCATAAGAACAGAGTAACGCATTAGGCAAGATGACATGATGTAGAGGGATAAACTCAAGCAATATGATATAAACCCCATCTTTTTATCCTCGATGGCAACAATACAATACGTGCCTTGCTGCCCGTGCTGTCACTAGGAAAGGACACCGCAAGATTGAACCCAAAACTAAGCACTTCTCCCATTGCAAGAAAGATCAATCTAGTAGGCCAAACCAAACTGATAATTCGAAGAGACTTGCAAAGATATCAAATCATACATATAAGAATTCAGAGAAAACCAAATATTGTTCATAGATAATCTTGATCATAAACCCACAATTCATCGGATCACGACAAACACACCGCAAAAAGAATTACATCGAATAGATCTCCAAGAGAATCGAGGAGAACTTTGTATTGAGATCCAAAGAGAGAGAAGAAGCCATCTAGCTAATAACTATGGACCCGAAGGTCTGTGGTAAACTACTCACACATCATCAAAGAGGCTATGGTGTTGATGTAGAAGCCCTCCGTGATCGATTCCCCCTCCAACGGAGCGCCGGAAAAGGCCCCAAGATGGGATCTCACGGGTACAGAAGGTTGCGGCGGTGGAAATAGGGTTTCTTGGTGCTCTCGGATGTTTTCAGGGTATATGAGTATATATAGGCAAAAGAAGTAGGTCGGTGGAGCCACGAGGGGCCCACGAGGGTGGGGTGCGCGCCTCCCTACCTCGTGGCCGCCTTGTTGCTTCCTTGACGTCCACTCCAAGTCTTCTGGATTGCGTTTGTTCCAAAAATAACTCTCCTGAAGGTTTCATTTCGTTTGGATTCCGTTTGATATTCCTTTTCTGCGGAACACTGAAATAGGCAAAAAACAGCAATTTGCACTGGGCCTTTTGTTAGTAGGTTAGTCCCAAAAATAATATAAAAGTGCATAATAAAGCCCACTAAACATCCAAAACAGATAATATAATAGCATGGAACAATCAAAAATTATAGATACATTGGAGACGTATCACTTACCAGCATGTCATACTTTCATTTGGCGGTATTGTTGGATGAAGCAACCCGTATCGACATTACGCGTACGCTTACGCGAGACTGGTTCTACCGACGTGCTTCGCACACAGGTGGCTGGCAGGTGTCAGTTTCTCCAACTTTAGTTGAATCGAGTGTGGCTACGCCCGGTCCTTGTTGAAGGTTAAAACAACACATGCTTGACGAAACATCGTTGTGGTTTTGATGCGTAGGTAAGAACGGTTCTTGCTCAGACCGTAGCAGCCACGTAAAACTTGCAACAACAAAGTAGAGGACGTCTAACTTGTTTTTGCAGGGTGATGACCCACAAGTATAGGGGATCTATCGTAGTCCTTTTGATAAGTAAGAGTGTCGAACCCAACGAGGAGCAGAAGGAAATGACAAGCGGTTTTCCATAAGGTATTCTCTGCAAGCACTGAAATTGTCGGTAACAGATAGTTTTGTGATAAGGTAATTTGTAACGGGCAACAAGTAATGAAAGTAAATAAGGTGCAGCAATATGGCCCAATCCTTTTTGTAGCTGTAACATCCCAAATTTTCAATTTGGTATATTATACATAGATCATCATTGCATAACATATTTTATTGCATTTTGACAAATCCTCGATAATCCTAAGCAACTCAAGGACCCTCGGAGAGAGTTGGGGATTTTCTCGAATTTTCGTATTTGATTTTCATCAAATAATAAAACGAGGATTTTGGTTTTAATTATTTTCTCTCCGGAAAAATATTTCATTTTAAAAATAAACGAGAGGAGAAAATATGACTTCTCCAAAACAATTGAAATATTGGAGGAAAAGTGTTAAAATCATTTATTGGAATTTATCTGGATTTTATTTGCAATTTTAATTGCATTAAAAATATTGCATGTTTTCAAAAATTTATTTTCGTGTCAAAAAAATGTTCACCCTATTCTAGATTTTCTAACTGGACGGGGAAAATTTATTTTATATTTTTTGGACTTTTATTTATTTTTCTACGAATTTTATTCCGCGGAACGTATTTAAAAAAAAATCGCCGCGCCCGACCGGGCCGAAGCCCAGCCGAGCCGCCGGCCCACCCCGCGTCGTCCTCCCCGCGTACGAGCGCCGCCGCCGCGCCGTGTCCGCCTCGGGCACGGGAGCTCCCCTGCCTTGCCCCCTCCTCCAAGTAGCACCCCCCCTCATATATAGCCGCCGCCCCCCCTCTCCTT
>NC_057796.1:323889913-323897941 GCF_018294505.1 Triticum aestivum | reverse complement strand
CCGGAGCCCCGCCGGAGCCGCCCCGACGAGGTATACCTCGCCGCCGTTCGGTTTGCCGGTTTTTGTTTTAAAATAAAACCATTCATTTAAAAAAAAACCCTAGATCGTTTTTTTTTCGGTTTTGTTATTTTGTGAGCGTTCACCGACACGTTCGTTTTAGCGAACGCGTTCGTCGGATTTTCTCTGTTAACGAACGTCCGTTCTTTAACCGTTCGTCCGTTTTTCTTTTTCGTCGGATTTTTCCGCGATTTTCTCAGATTCGATTTCTGATCGAATCTTCGTTTCTGTTTAACTTTTCGCTCGTTTATTTGAATCAGGCGATTCAAGCGCCTAGAGTTTCGTCTCAGAATTCTCTTTCCGTTTAACCTACTCAAACAAGTTTTTGCTACTGTAAAATTTGACCTAGATCCAGATTAGTAAACGAAGCTTCTTTCTTTCGCAGTTTGACTTTCGTTGCTTCGTTCGAGTTGATTCTTTTTGCAAACCGGAGTTCTTAAGTTGAACTTTCTGGTTGGATCTTTCTTTCGAGTTTTACCTGTGCATTAGATGAGTACTGATTGTCTGCTTGTTTGTTTGCGATAGAGTACCCGGAGTGTGCCGCTTGTTACTTCGAATCGCTAGGTTTCGCGGATCACCAGCAAGGCAAGTAACACTTTGATCATATACCCTTCCATACCCAGTTTTTATTGCATTAGATCTATTCCTCAAACATTGCATGATTAGGATCTAATTAAATTTTGGGTATTGGGAAGTAGTTGAGGTAGTACCTATTACCTGTTCTTTTATCAAACCCTTGGGAGTTACTTCTACGTTGCTATTATATTGCCATGCTATGCTCGTAGACGTGGATTGGGTTTGAGAGATATTCATGACAGATGTGAGATTGTTAATAATGGTTTACCTAAGGTGGCAACTAAAACTCACATCTGGGTGGATTGAGGCACCTGGAGAATCCAGTGTTGTCTGTTTGTATAAGGACCGCCACCCAGGCTCAAAGGGATCATAAGATTATTCATGCTAGAAACTTCCGTGTGCAGCCACAAGCTATTATGGGCTCTAGCATAGTTGAGTAAGTTGTGGGAAACCTTTCCATGATGGGCTAGCAGATGTAGGGGATTGTAGGTGTACCGGCCTATCTATCGGTTAAGGGGACCTCTTCGGAAAGACTGTGTCTCGGTCATCCGTTTCTCAAACATCATGCAGTGCGAGAATCAAGCGGAGGCGATCGAGTCTTGTGGGGAAAAGTGCGCAAACCTCTGCAGAGTGTACAAACTAATCATGGTTAGCCGTGTCCCCGGTTATGGACAACTTGAGTATCTAGTACCTGGATTATCATTTGAATCTCATCACCATGTTACCTCTAATTAATTTTGTTGGGTTATTGATGACATTTAATTGGGATTGAGATGCTGTCAACCATCTCAATGTTTCACAACCACCATGATAGTTAAATAAAATTTATTCCTTTGAAGTAGGGAAAAATTGGCTTTTCGCATAAACTTTAACCATAGAGCTTTCCACCAGCCATATATGCATGTAGCATAGCCTTATTATTGTTCACTATTCTCTATGTGCTACTTTGCCAGCATATTCTATGTGCTGACCCGTTTTCGGGCTGCAACATTTCATGTTGCAGACTTTTCAGACGACGAGTAAGGTGCCTTAGGTCGTGGTCTTATACTCAGTGATGCCGCTGGAGTTGATGGACTCACTTATCTTCCAAGTCTTCCGCTGTTATCGTTTTTAGATGGCCTTAAGCCATATTTATCATTCTTAATCTCTTTGGAGATATTCGATGTAATAAGTGTGTGATTGCTACTCTGTTATAAATCCTCCATTTGTACTATGCGTGTCAGCATTACTGATCCAGGGATGACACTGGTGCACAGCAGCACAGACCATTTGAGGTCTGGTCGCTACAAAGGTGGTATCAGAGCACACGCTGACTGTAGGACACGACCACTAAGCTTAAGCCCTAGAAAGCTTCTCTCTTCTCATTTCTGACCCCTCTCCTTTTCTACCCTTTTAGGAATGGCGGATGCAAGGAGCAAGTTCATGCAACCAGATGAAGACACGCCTTTTGGTCGACATTTGAAGGAAGTCACCAAGTATTTGAACATAGGAATACCAAGCATCACCGGATCCTACAACGCCACATTACCCGAGGAGGAGAGCTGGAAGTTTCAAGTTCACATTCCAGGAAGGACGTTTGTGCCAGTTACTGACCCCATAAGATTGGTTTTTGAAGCACCAACCTGGAGTTTAGGGAAGAGCATGGCCGCACACATCGCTATGGGACGCATTGGAGAAGTCTACCACCAGGAGCTTAAGGATACAATTTATCAGATTTGTGGACGCCGAGACGCGCAATGGGAGATGATCAGAACCAAGAAGGATGGATCAATTGCAGCTTTCATCCAGGAGCAAAACCAACATATTCGTCGCCAGGAGAACCAGATGTGCACGGACAAGGAAGAACTGAAGAAGGCATTAACCAAGATCAAGGAGCTGGAGGAAGAACTCAAGGCTACACGCGAGGATTATATGGAGGAAATCATCGCACTAGTAGGGAAGAATGACGACCTAGAGAAGAAGATTGGAGTATTCATGGGAAATCCAGTGCCAAAAGCAGAAGATGACGAATGCACTTGTCCGGATAACTACATCATCATCGACGACACCGACTCGGAACCAAGTGAAGATGACTATGTTGACGAAGCTGGAGCAGACATCATGGAGTCTTCAACGGATCAGAATTTCTAGTAGACTACCATATCAGTAGTAGTTTTCCCCCATTTAATAGTATAGTTCAAGCACTTTGTAACGCTAGTTAGATCAATTGTTATGCCTTGTTGAATTGATTGAGTGATATTGATTGTATTTGTCTCATGAGTATATGGGTAGTGTTTTCCCTCTAGACCTCATTCTATTCTTAACTCTCATCTTTTCTAACCCATCAGATGCCTCCGAGACGCGACACCGGATTTGTTTTTCCACCAGAGATCACCCAGTTGATTCAGCAACAGAATGCCCTGATGCAAGTGTTAGTGCAGAACCAAGGCAACAACAACAACAACAACCCACCGCCACCACCACCTGTTGATCACTTAGCCCGTTTCTTAAGGCTAAACCGCCGGTGTTTTCCAGTAGCACCGAGCCGATTGTTGCAGATGATTGGCTCCGCAAAGTTGGAAGGGAGTTGACCACTGCAGGATGCACAGATGCGGAAAGAGTGCGTTTTGCCGCACATCAGCTTGATGGACCCGCAACATCATGGTGGGAGAATTATACAGCCACGCACCCTATTGACACTGTCACATGGGACCAGTTTCAGCAAGCTTTCCGTACAGCTCATGTTTCAGCAGGAGCTATGGCTATGAAGAAGCGCGAGTTTCGCAACCTACGCCAAGGAGGACGCACCGTAGGCCAGTATGTGGAGGATTTCAGTAAGTTAGCACGTTATGCACCAGACGACATTGCTACAGATGCTGCCAAGCAGGAGAAATTCTTGGAAGGGCTGAATGATGAACTGAGTATGCAGTTGATGGTAGCAACCTTCAACAACTACCAGGAGCTGGTAGATAGAGCTCTCATGATTGAAGGGAAACAACAGCAGATTGAAAATCGCAAGAGGAAGTATGGACAAGGGAAGTACAATTCTGGAGCTCAGCAGAAGCCACGATTTGCCCCGAAGCCGGGAGGACAGTTTCAGCATACCCATGGAGGAGGTAGTTCGCACAACCATAATGGCTCCAAGAATGGTAATGGGAATGGAGGAACCAACGGACAGAACCGCACCAACCCATCTACCCCAGCCAAGAGGGATCTAAGCCATGTTACCTGTTTCAAGTGCCAGAAGACTGGACATTATGCAACTGATTGTCCTGAAGCCCAAAATGGAAATGGCAATGGAAGCTCTGGGAAGAAGCCGAACCCGTTCAACAAAGGACATGTGAACCACGTGAGCGTGGAGGAGGTTGAAGCTCAGCCTGATGCAGTAATAGGTAAGTTTTTGGTTAAGTCATTTACTGCAACCGTTCTTTTCGATACTGGTGCATCGCATTCATACATATCAAGGGGATTTGTGAATAAGTTTAAGCTGTCCACCCAAGTGCTCAAAACCCCTATGTTAGTAACCTCGCCAGGAGCAGAGTATATGGCCAGCCAAGGATGTTTTCGGATACCATTGGCCATTGGTAGGCATGTTTTCCCCTCAGACCTCATAGTTTTGGAGTCGCAAGGTTTGGATGTGATTTTGGGAATGGATTGGCTATCGTTGTATGGAGGAAACATCGATTGTGCCAGCAAGACGATTTTGCTCACCACCCCGGAAGGAAAAAGGATCAAGTATGTATCCCGGCATATGCCGAAGAGGACTCAAGTTAATTCCTTATCAGGAGTTGTACATGAGGAAGTACCAGTGGTGAAGGATTACCCGGATGTATTTCCAGAAGAGTTGCCAGGCATGCCACCGGATAGAGACATCGAGTTCTTGATTGAACTTTTGCCAGGCACAGGGCCAATATCTAAGAGACCGTACCGGATGCCCGCAAAAGATTTGGAAGAAATTAAGAAGCAGATCAAGGAGTTACTGGATAAAGGCTATATTCGCCCCAGTTCGTCACCTTGGGGATCACCAGTACTTCTAGTGGAGAAGAAAGATGGATCGCTGAGGATGGTTGTTGATTACCGTGGAGTGAATGAAGTGACCATCAAAAACAAGTACCCACTGCCGATGATCAATGATTTGTTTGACCGCCTACAAGGAGCTAAAGTATTTTCCAAGATCGATCTACGATCGGGATACCATCGGTTAAAGATTCGAGAGCAGGATATACCTAAGACGGCTTTTACCACCAGATATGGATTGTATGAGTATACCATTATGTCATTTGGTCTGGCTAACGCACCTGCCTATTTCATGAACCTGATGAACAAAGTGTTTATGGAGTTTTTGGATAAGTTCGTCGTGGTGTTCATTGATGATATTTTAGTCTTTTCCAAGAATGAGGAAGAGCATGAGGAGCATTTGCGATTGGTACTTGAGAAGCTCAGAGAACATCAATTATATGCCAAGTTCAGCAAATGTGAATTTTGGCTGAAGGAAGTTGGATTCCTCGGACATGTTATTTCTGGAGAAGGAGTAGCAGAAGACCCTGCCAAGGTTGACACAGTGACAAGTTGGGAATCGCCCACGACAGTTGGAGAAATCCGGAGTTTTCTTGGACTTGCAGGATACTACCGGAGATTCATCGAGAATTTCTCGAAGATTGCTAAGCCCATGACTGAGCTATTGAAGAAGGACACCAAATTCATTTGGACTGAGGAATGTGAGGCTAGTTTCCAAGAGTTGAAGAAACGATTGGTTACACCGCCAGTGTTGATTCTGCCAGATCAACGCGAGGATTATGAAGTTTATTGCGACGCTTCTCGTCGAGGACTTGGAGCAGTGCTTATGCAGGAAGAGTTGTGTCATATGCTTCACGACAACTTAAACCCCATGAGAAGAATTATGCTACGCATGATTTGGAGTTAGCAGCCGTGGTGCATGCATTGAAGACATGGAGACATTTTCTCATCGGAAACCATTGTGAGGTGTACACAGATCACAAGAGTTTGAAGTATAGTTTCACGCAGAAGGAGTTAAATCTCAGACAGAGGAGATGGTTGGAGCTCATAAAGGACTATGATATGAGATTGCATTATCACCCAGGAAAGGCTAACGTAGTAGCAGACGCGTTGAGCCGCAAGAGTCATGTCAACACCCTCATGACAGGAGAGTTACCTCAGGAGTTAGCCGAGGACCTTCGCGAGCTATGTTTGGAGATAGTCCCAAGAGGCTATTTAGCGACACTGGAGATTCAGTCTACCTTGATGGATAGGATCAGAGAAGCTCAGAAGACAGACAAGGAGATTGAAGAGATAAAGGAGAAGATGAGCAAAGGAAAAGCCAAGGGATTTCGTGAGGATGAGCACGATACCTTATGGTTTGAGGACCGCGTATATGTGCCCAATGATCCGGAGATCAGGAGTTGATTTTGCAAGAAGCCCATGATTCACCGTACTCGATTCACCCAGGAAATACCAAGATGTATTTGGATCTGAAAAATACTTTCTGGTGGACCGGAATGAAGAAGGATATTGCGGAGTATGTAGCAGTTTGTGATGTATGTCAGAGAGTGAAGGCAGAGCATCAGAAGCCAGCAGGATTACTACAACCATTGCCGATACCCGAATGGAAGTGGGATAAAATAGGCATGGATTTTATCACGGGATTACCCAGGACTCGTTCAGGCTATGACTCAATATGGGTTGTAGTCGATCATTTGACGAAAGTGGCTCATTTCATTCCCGTGAAGACCACTTACACCAGTGCTAAGTTGGCAAAGATATACATGACCAGGATCGTATGTTTGCATGGAGTTCCGAGGACCATTGTATCAGACAGAGGAACCCAATTTACCTCGAAGTTTTGGAAGCAGCTACATGAAACATTGGGAACCAGGCTAGAATTTAGTACAGCTTTTCACCCACAGACGGATGGACAGACCGAGAGAGTCAACCAGATTTTGGAGGACATGTTGAGAGCTTGTGCACTAGATTATGGATCTAGTTGGGACGACAATTTGCCATATGCAGAGTTTTCATATAACAACAGTTATCAGACCAGTTTGAAGATGGCCCCTTTCGAAGCCTTGTACGGAAGGAGGTGTAGAACACCGTTGTTATGGGACGAAGTTGGAGACCGTCAGTTGTTTGGACCAGATTTGATTAAGGAGTCTGAACAGAAAGTGAGGTTGATTCGCGATAGGCTCAAGGTAGCCCAGTCCAGGCAGAAGAGTTATGCTGATTCTAAACGAAAGGAGACAGTTCACGAAGTCGGAGACAGAGTGTATCTCCGAGTATCACCACTTCGAGGAGTGAAGCGCTTTGGAGTAAAGGGAAAGTTAGCGCCCCGTTTTATCGGACCATACAGAGTTGTGGAACGTATGGGAGAGGTTGCTTACAAGCTGGAATTCCCGAAGGATTGTCTGGAGTTCATGATGTGTTTCACGTTTCCCAGTTGAAGAAGTGCCACGCAGAGATGGCTGAGATACCACTGAGAGATACTGTGCCACTGGAAGCAATTCAGCTGGAAAGTGATTTGACCTATGAGGAGAAACCAGTCAAGATTCTTGAGTATGCCAGCCGAGTTACCCGCAGTAAGGTTATCAAGTTTTGCAAAGTCCAGTGGAGTCACCACACGGAAGATGAAGCCACCTGGGAGCGAGAGGAAGATCTACGGAAGGACCACTCCCACCTGTTTTCTAGCCAACCCGAATCTCGAGGGCGAGATTCATCTTAAGGGGGGTAGGTTTGTAACATCCCAAATTTTCAATTTGGTATGTTATACATAGATCATCATTGCATAACATATTTTATTGCATTTTGACAAATCCTCGATAATCCTAAGCAACTCAAGGACCCTCGGAGAGAGTTGGGGATTTTCTCGAATTTTCGTATTTGATTTTCATCAAATAATAAAACGAGGATTTTGGTTTTAATTATTTTCTCTCCGGAAAAATATTTCATTTTAAAAATAAACGAGAGGAGAAAATATGACTTCTCCAAAACAATTGAAATATTGGAGGAAAAGTGTTAAAATCATTTATTGGAATTTATCTGGATTTTATTTGCAATTTTAATTGCATTAAAAATATTGCATGTTTTCAAAAATTTATTTTCGTGTCAAAAAAATGTTCACCCTATTCTAGATTTTCTAACTGGACGGGGAAAATTTATTTTATATTTTTTGGACTTTTATTTATTTTTCTACGAATTTTATTCCGCGGAACGTATTTAAAAAAAAATCGCCGCGCCCGACCGGGCCGAAGCCCAGCCGAGCCGCCGGCCCACCCCGCGTCGTCCTCCCCGCGTACGAGCGCCGCCGCCGCGCCGTGTCCGCCTCGGGCACGGGAGCTCCCCTGCCTTGCCCCCTCCTCCAAGTAGCACCCCCCCTCATATATAGCCGCCGCCCCCCCTCTCCTT
>NC_057796.1:323857063-323889489 GCF_018294505.1 Triticum aestivum | reverse complement strand
TTTGAGAGATATTCATGACAGATGTGAGATTGTTAATAATGGTTTACCTAAGGTGGCAACTAAAACTCACATCTGGGTGGATTGAGGCACCTGGAGAATCCAGTGTTGTCTGTTTGTATAAGGACCGCCACCCAGGCTCAAAGGGATCATAAGATTATTCATGCTAGAAACTTCCGTGTGCAGCCACAAGCTATTATGGGCTCTAGCATAGTTGAGTAAGTTGTGGGAAACCTTTCCATGATGGGCTAGCAGATGTAGGGGATTGTAGGTGTACCGGCCTATCTATCGGTTAAGGGGACCTCTTCGGAAAGACTGTGTCTCGGTCATCCGTTTCTCAAACATCATGCAGTGCGAGAATCAAGCGGAGGCGATCGAGTCTTGTGGGGAAAAGTGCGCAAACCTCTGCAGAGTGTACAAACTAATCATGGTTAGCCGTGTCCCCGGTTATGGACAACTTGAGTATCTAGTACCTGGATTATCATTTGAATCTCATCACCATGTTACCTCTAATTAATTTTGTTGGGTTATTGATGACATTTAATTGGGATTGAGATGCTGTCAACCATCTCAATGTTTCACAACCACCATGATAGTTAAATAAAATTTATTCCTTTGAAGTAGGGAAAAATTGGCTTTTCGCATAAATTTTAACCATAGAGCTTTCCACCAGCCATATATGCATGTAGCATAGCCTTATTATTGTTCACTATTCTCTATGTGCTACTTTGCCAGCATATTCTATGTGCTGACCCGTTTTCGGGCTGCAACGTTTCATGTTGCAGACTTTTCAGACGACGAGTAAGGTGCCTTAGGTCGTGGTCTTATACTCAGTGATGCCGCTGGAGTTGATGGACTCACTTATCTTCCAAGTCTTCCGCTGTTATCGTTTTTAGATGGCCTTAAGCCATATTTATCATTCTTAATCTCTTTGGAGATATTCGATGTAATAAGTGTGTGATTGCTACTCTGTTATAAATCCTCCATTTGTACTATGCGTGTCAGCATTACTGATCCAGGGATGACACTGGTGCACAGCAGCACAGACCATTTGAGGTCTGGTCGCTACAAAGGTGGTATCAGAGCACACGCTGACTGTAGGACACGACCACTAAGCTTAAGCCCTAGAAAGCTTCTCTCTTCTCATTTCTGACCCCTCTCCTTTTCTACCCTTTTAGGAATGGCGGATGCAAGGAGCAAGTTCATGCAACCAGATGAAGACACGCCTTTTGGTCGACATTTGAAGGAAGTCACCAAGTATTTGAACATAGGAATACCAAGCATCACCGGATCCTACAACGCCACATTACCCGAGGAGGAGAGCTGAAAGATTCAAGTTCACATTCCAGGAAGGACGTTTGTGCCAGTTACTGACCCCATAAGATTGGTTTTTGAAGCACCAACCTGGAGAATAGGTCTCTAATATTTGCTCCTTTTCTAGCCCAGAATTCCAGCTGCCGGCATTCTCCCTCTTCACGTAAACCTTGTAAAATAAGAGAGAATAGGCATAAGTATTGTGACATAATGTGTAATAACAACCCATAATGCAATAAATATCGATATAAAAGTATGATGCAAAATGGACGTATCAACTCCCCCTAGCTTAGACCTCGCTTGTCCTCAAGCGGAAACTGATAACAAAAAATATGTCCACATGTTTAGAGATAGAGGTGTCGATGAAACAAAATACGGACATGAAGGCATCATGATCATTCTTATAACAACAACATGTATATATTTTGTCATATGATTGCTTATACTCAAGTAACAATCCATCCACAATGTAAAGTACGAATCAGAAACTTCATTGAAAACTAACAAACTATAATCTCGGTCATTGAAGCAATTGCAATTTATCATAACATGGGAAAGAATCAGTATAAGAGATTTTTGGCAAGTTCACATACTCAACTATCATTTAGTATTTCACAATTGCTAACACTCACGCAATACTTATGGTTATGGAGTTTTAATCGGACACAGAGAAGATAGGGGCTTATAGTGTTGCCTCCCAACCTTTTACCTCAAGGGTAATGTCAACAATAATAGTTCATGCTAACTTACATCCAATTGGATATATATATATATATATATGTATATATATCAGGATCTTTCCAACACAATGTGCTTGCCAAAGGATAAAATATAAAAAGGAAAGGTGAAGATCACCCTGACTCTTGTATAAGGTATAAGACAAGAAAAAGATAGGCCCTTCGTAGAGGGAAGCAGAGGTTGTCATGTGCTTTTATGGTTGGATGCACAAAATCTTAATGCGAAAGAACGTCACTTTATATTGCCACTTGTGATATGGACCTTTATTATGCAGTCTGTCGCTTTTATTTCTTCCACATCACAAGATCGTATAAAGCTTATTTTCTCCACACTAATAAATCATACATATTTAGAGAGCAATTTTTTTTGCATGCAACAATGACAACTTACTTGAAGGGTCTTACTCAATCCATAGGTAGATATGGTGGACTCTCATGGCAAAACTGGGTTTAAGGATATTTGGAAGCACAAGTAGTATCTCTACTTGGTGCAAATAATTTGGCTAGCATGAGAGGGAAAGGCAAGCTCAACATGTTAGATGATCCATGACAATATAATTTATTTCAGATGTAAGAAAACATAACCCATTACGTTGTCTTCCTTGTCCAACGTCAACTATTTAGCATGTCATATTTTAATGAGTGCTCACAATCATAAAAGATGTCCAAGATAGTATATTTATATGTGAAAACCTCTGTTTCTTTATCACTTCCTATTAATTGCAACGATGACCAAAACTATGTTTGTCAACTCTCAACAACTTTTATTCATCATACTCTTTATATGTGAAGTCATTACTCTCCATAAGATCCATATGATCTCTTTATTTCTTTTTCTTTAATTCCCTTGGGATCATAGCAAGATAATCAAGCCCTTGACTCAACACTAATCTTTATTATATATAGCTCACGGACTCGATTACATAGAGGGATCATAAGGCAAAACTCAAAACTAAATCATACTAAAACTTTATTCTACTAGATCAAGATATTACTAAAAGGATCAAACTAAGAAAAACGGTAAAGATAGGAGTGTGATGATGATACGATACCGGGGCACCTCCCCCAAGCTTGGCAGTCGCCAAGGGGAGTGCCCATACCCAATACTCAGTTCTCCTTTTGCTGGTGAGGAAGATGGTGGTGATGATGGATAGTCGCACATCGAGCGTAGGAGATCCTCCAATTTGCGGATAATGCCCTTGAGTGCGGTGATATGCTCCTTCAACAAAAAAAATTCACGTGGGAGATACTTGTTTTGTATACGTGCTAACTCAATCATCTTGAAAGCTTCAATCTCAGTTGGGGTAAGAAGATTGTGATGAGGTTGAAGGATGTCTTCTTCTTCTTCTTCTGCCACAGCCTGATCCTCCATGACCTTCTTGATTCCATCATCCTTGTTGATCTCCCCGAGTTCTTCTCTCTTCAGCTCTATCTTCATTAGCCAAGCATTGTTGCCCTCATTGTTGGAGGAGGGGGACGACATGATGCCTGGCCTTGACAACCCTGGCAAAAAATAGCTCGAAACCAAAACAGAGGATATTTGTGTGATACGGTGGTCAAAACCTCCGGGAGATTATATAATGAATTTTTACCGACCAAAAGAAGTATCGTGCAAGAAAACGGAGTCCGGAGAGCACACGAGGTTCCCACGAGGCAGGGGACGCGCCCAGGGGGTAGGGCGCGCCCTCCAACCTCGTGGAAGCCTCATGTCCTTCCCAGACTGCTTCTTATTTTCCTATTTTCTTAAATATTCCAAAACGGAGAAAAACTGCTATTAGAACTATTTTGGAGTCGGTTTACTTACCATACCACATACCTCTTCCTTTTCGGAGTCTGAAATGTTCTGGAAAGTGTCCCTTATGTATTCCTCTGGAGTTACGATTTCAATAACATTAGTTCAACATTTATGGGATTACCTGAGATATAATGTTTGATTCTTTAACCGTTTACCACCTTCGGATTTGTGCCTTCGAAGTTGTTGATTTTTATGGCACCGGAACGATAGACCTCCTCGATAACGTAAGGACCTTCCCATTTAGAGAGAAGCTTTCGCAAAAAATCTTAAACGAGAGTTGAATAGCAAAACATAATCACCTACATTAAACTCACGCTTTTGTATCCTTTTGTCATGCTATCTTTTAACCTTTTCTTTAAACAGTTTGGCATTCTCATAGGCTTGGGTTCTCCATTCATCAAGTGAGCTAATGTCAAATAGCCTCTTCTCACCGGCAAGTTTGAAATCATAATTGAGCTCTTTAATGGCCCAATATGCCTTATGTTCTAGTTCGAGAGGTAAGTGACATGCTTTTCCATAAACCATTTTGTACGGAGACATACCCATAGGATTTTTATATGCAGTTCTATAGGCCCATAATGCATCATCAAGTTTCTTGGACCAATTCTTTCTAGATCTATTAACGGTCTTTTGCAAAATTAATTTGAGCTCTCTATTACTAAGTTCTACTTGACCACTAGACTGTGGATGATATGGAGATGCAATTCTATGATTAACATCATACTTAGCAAGCATTTTACAAAGGCACCATGAATAAAATGTGAACCACCATCAGTCATTAAATATCTAGGGACTCCAAACCTCGGAAAATAACTTCTTTAAGCATCTTAATAGAGGTGTTATGATCAACACTACTAGTTGGAATAGCTTCTACCCACTTAATTAGTAACGTAATCAACAACAACTAAAATATGTGTATACCCATTAGAGGAAGGAAACGGTCCCATATAATCAAAGCCCCAAACATCCAATGGTTCAATGACAAGTGAATAGTTCATAGGCATTTCTTGACGTCTACTAATATTACCAATTCTTTGACATTCATCACAAGACAAAACAAACTTACGAGCATCCTTGAAGAGAGTAGGCCAGTAAAAACCGGATTGCAATACCTTATGTGCAGTTCTATCTCCAGCGTGGTGTCCTCCGTAAGCCTCGGAGTGGCACTTGCGTAGGATCTGTTCCTGTCCGTGCTCAGGTACACAACGTCTAATAACACCATCTACTCCTTGTTTATAAAGGTGTGGGTCATCCCAGAAGTAATGCCTTAAATCATAGAAAAACTTTTTCTTTTACTGGTATGTGAAACTAGGTGGTATAAATTTAGCAACAATGTAATTGGCATAATCACCATACCATGGAGCAGTACGAGAAGCATTTATGACAGCTAATTGTTCATCAGGATAGCTATCATCAATAGGTAGTGGGTCATCAAGAACATTCTCTAACCTAGACAAGTTGTCTGCAACAGGGTTCTCAGCTCCCTTTCTATCAATAATATGCAAATCAAATTCTTGTAGTAGGAGAACCCATCTAATGAGTCTAGGTTTAGCATCTTTCTTTTCCATAAGATATTTAATAGCAGCATGATCAGTGTAAACAGTTACTTTAGAATCAACAATATAAGGTCTGAACTTATCACAAGCGAATACAACTGCTAAAAATTCTTTTTCAGTAGTAGCATAATTTCTCTGGGCACTGTCTAGAGTTTTACTAGCATATTGGATAACATTTAATTTCTTATCAACTCTTTGTCCTAGAACAGCGCCTACGGCATAATCACTAGCATGGCACATAATTTCAAAGGGTAAATTCCAATCAGGTGGCTGAACAATAGGTGCAGAAGTCAAGGCTTTCTTAAGTATTTCAAATGCTTCTACACAATCATCATCAAAGATAAAAGGGACATCTTTTTGTAAGAGATTAGTTAGAGGCCTAGAAATTTTTGAGAAGTCCTTAATGAACCTCCTATAAAAACCGGCATGACCAAGGAAACTTCTTATACCTTTAATGTCCTTGGGACATGGCTCTTTTCAATAGCATCAACTTTAGCTTTATCAACTTCAATACCTCTTTCAGAAATTTTATGCCCCAAGACAATACCTTCATTAACCATAAAGTGGCACTTCTCCCAATTCAAGACAAGATTAGTTTCTTCACATCTCTGCAAAACTCAAAAGAAGTTCCGTATACGGAGAAATCATCCATGAAAACCTCAACAATCTTTTCACAAAAATCAGAGAATATAGCCATCATGCATCTTTGAAAGGTAGCAGGTGCATTACACAAACCAAAAGGCATACGTCTATAAGCAAAGGTACCGAAAGGGCAAGTAAAAATGGTTTTTTTCTTGATCCTCTATGGACACAGGTATTTGAGAGAAACCAGAGTAACCATCTAGAAAGCAAAAATGTGTATGTTTGGATAATCTTTCTAGCATTTGATCAATAAAAGACAAAGGGTAATGATCCTTTTTGGTAGCTTTATTTAGTTTGCGGAAATCAATTACCATTCTATAGCCTGTAAAAATTCTTTGTGGGATCAATTCATCTTTATCATTAGGAACAACAGTAATACCTCCCTTCTTAGGGACACAATGGACAGGACTTACCCACTGACTATCAGCAACGGGATAAATTATACCTGCCTCCAGAAGCTTTAGTATTTATTTTCATACCACTTCTTTCATCTTAGGATTTAACCGTCGTTGGTGATCAACAACTGGTTTAGGATCTTTCTCCAATTTTATTGTGCTGGCATAAAGTGGGACTAATGCCCTTAAGATCATCAAGAGTATATCCGATAGCAGCACAATGCTTCTTCAGAGTTCTCAATAATTTCTCTTCTTCCTTCTCTGAAAGGTTAGCACTAATAATAACATGATATATCTTTTTCTCATCAAGAGAAGCATATTTAAGAGTATCAGGTAATGGTTTAAGCTCAAACACGGGATCACCCTTGGGTGGAGGAGGATCCCCTAGGATTTCAACAGGCAAGTTGTGTTTCAAAATAGGTCCCTGCTTAAAGAATACTTCATCCATTTCCCTCCTTTCATTCATAAACATATCATTTTCATGGTCGAGCAAATATTGTTCTAAAGGATCATTAGGAGGCACGGCAAGAGAAGCAAGACCAATAATTTCATCTTTACTAGGCAATTCTTCATCATGGGGTTGTCTACGAAATTTAGTAAAATTAAACACATGAGACATATCCCCCAAACCAATAGTAACAACATCCTTTTCGTAGTCTATCCTAGCATTAACAGTATTCAAGAAGGGTCTACCAAATATAATGAGACAAAAGTTATCTTGTGGGAACCAAGAACAAGAGAATCAGCGGGATATTTAACTTTCCCACACAAGACTTCAACATCTCTAAAAATCCCAACTAGTGAAATAGTATCTCTATTGGCAAGCTTAACTGTAACATCAATTTCTTCTATCTCAGCAGGTGCAATCTCATGCATAATTTGTTTGTATAAGGAATGAGCTATTGCACTTGCACTAGCACCCATATCACACAAGCCATGATAGCAATGATCTCCTATTTTAACAAAAATGACAGGCATGCCTACAACAGGTCTATGCTTATTTTTAGTATCGGGTCTAGCAATTCTAGCAGCTTCATCACAGAAGTAAATAACATGCCCATCAATATTATCAGCCAAGAGATCTTTAACCATAGCAATACTAGGTTCAACTTTAATTTGCTCAGGGGGTGTAGGTGTTCTAGTATTACTCTTACGAACCACAGTCGAAGCTTTAGCATGATCCTTTATTCTAACAGGGAAAGGTGGTTTTTCAATATAAGCAGTAGGAAAACAGGATCATTATAAGTGATAGTCTTTTCTTCAAGTTTAATAGGTGCAACTACTTTTACTTCAATGGGAGGATTATATTTAAAACACTTCTCCTTAGAGAGATCAACATGAGTAGCAAATGATTCATAGAAAGAAGCTACTATCTCAGAGTCAAGTCCATATTTAGTGCTAAATTCACGGGAAACATCGGTATCCATAAAAGATTTAACACAATCAAACTTGGGTGTTATACCTGACTCCTTACCTTCGTCGAGATCCCAATCTTCAGAGTTGCGATTAATTCTTTCCAATAAATCCCATTTGAATTCAATAGTCTTCATCATAAAAGAGCCAGTACAAGAAGTATCGATCATGGAGCGGTTATTGAGAGAAAGTCGAGCATAATTTTTTTGAATAATAATTTCTCTTGAGAGATCATGATTGGGGCATGAATATAACATTGACTTAAGCCTCCCCCAAGCTTGAGTGATGCTTTCTCCTTCGCGAGGCCAAAAATTATATATATAATTGCGATCATGATGAACAAGATGCAAAGGATAAAACTTCTGATGAAATTCCAATTTCAATCGGTTGTAGTTCCATGATCCCATATCATCACATAGCCTAAACAATGTCAATGCCTTTCCCTTCAAAGATAAAGGGAATACCTTCTTCTTGATAACATCCTCGGGCATACCTGCAAGCTTAAATAATCCACAAACTTCATCTACATAGATTAGGTGCAAATCGGGATTTAATGTTCCATCTCCTGTAAAAGGATTAGCCAGCAGTTTCTCTATCATACCTGAAGGAATTTCAAAGTAAACATTTTCAGTAGGTTCAGTAGGTTGAGGAGCAACTCTTTGCTCTACTGGTCGGGGTGAAGATACCCCGAACAAGCCCCTCAACGGATTACTTTCCATAGTAACAAGTGACAGTAAATTTCAGCACACTATATAAATTTTTCCTTACCAAATTCCACCTACCAAAGGCACTTCACTCCCCGGCAACGGCGCCAGAAAAGAGTCTTGATGAACCACAAGTATATGGGATCTATCGTAGTCCTTTCGATAAGTAAGAGTTTCGAACCCAACGAGGAGCAGAAGGAAATGACAAGCGGTTTTCAGTAAGGTATTCTCTGCAAGCACTGAAATTGTCGGTAACAGATAGTTTTGTGATAAGGTAATTTGTAACGGGCAACAAGTAATGAAAGTAAATAAGGTGCAGCAAGATGGCCCAATCCTTTTTGTAGCAAAGGACAATCCTGGACAAACTCTTATATGAAGAAAAACGCTCCCAAGGACACATGGGAATTATCGTCAAGCTAGTTTTCATCGCGCTCATATGATTTGCGTTCATTACTTTGATAATTTGATATGTGGGTGGACCGGTGCTTGGGTACTGCCCTTTACTTGGACAATCATCCCACTTATGATTAACCCCTATTGCAAGCATCCGCAACTACAAAAGAAGTATTAAGGTAAACCTAACCATAGCATGAAACATATGGATCCAAATCAGCCCCTTACGAAGCAACGCATAAACTAGGGTTTAAGCTTCTATCACTCTAGCAACCCATCATCTACTTATTACTTCCCAATGCCTTCCTCTAGGCCCAAACAATGCTGAAGTGTCATGTAGTCAACGTTCACGTAACACCACTAGAGGAAAGACAACATACATCTCATCAAAATATCAAACGAATACCAAATTCACATGACTACTTATAGCAAGACTTATCCCATGTCCTCAGGAACAAGCGTAACTACTCACAAATCATATTCATGTTCATAATCAGAGGGGTATTAATATGCATAAAGGATCTGAACATATGATCTTCCACCGAATAAACCAACTAGCATCAACTACAAGGAGTAATCAACACTACTAGCAACCCAGAGGTACCAATATGAGGTTTTGGGGCAAAGATTGGATACAAAAGATGAACTAGGGTTTGAGATGAGATGGTGCTGGTGAAGATGTTGATGGAGATTGACCCCCTCCCGATGAGAGGATCGTTGGTGATGACGATGGTGATGATTTCCCCCTCCCGGAGGGATGTTTCCCCGGCAGAACAGCTCCGCCGGAGCCCTAGATTGGTTCCGCCTCGTGGCGGTGGTGTTTCGTCCCGAAAGCTTGCTTATGATTTTTTCCAGGGTAAAAGACTTAATATAGCAGAAGATGGGCACCAGAGGCCTGCCAGGGGGCCCATGAGGCAGGGGGCGCGCCCCCCACCCTCGTGGATGGTGGGTGGCCCCCCTCTGGTACTTTCTTCGCTCAGTATTTTTTATTAATTCCAAAAATAACTTCCGTGGAGTTTCAGGACTTTTGGAGTTGTGCAGAATAGGTCTCTAATATTTGCTCCTTTTCCAGCCCAGAATTCCAGCTGCCGGCATTCTCCCTCTTCATGTAAACCTTGTAAAATAAGAGAGAATAGGCATAAGTATTGTGACATAATGTGTAATAACAACCCATAATGCAATAAATATCGATATAAAAGCATGATGCAAAATGGACGTATCACAGGGCATGTTGTGATGTGATATGGTCAAGACATGATGCTAAATTTTATTGTATGAGATGATCATGTTTTGTAACAGAGTTATAGGCAACTGGCAGGAGCCATATGGTTGTCGCTTTATTGTATGAAATGCAATCGCCACGTAATTGCTTTACTTTATCACTACGCGGTAGCGATAGTCGTAGAAGCAATAGTTGGCGAGACGACAACGATGCTACGATGGAGATCAAGGTGTCGCGCCGGTGACGATGGTGATCATGACGGTGATTTGGAGATGGAGACCAAAGGCACAAGATGATGATGGCCATATCATATCACTTATATTGATTGCATGTGATGTTTATCCTTTATGCATCTTATTTTGCTTAGTTCGACGGTAGCATTATAAGATGATCTCTCACTAAATTTCAAGGTACACATGTTCTCCCTGAGTATGCACCGTTGCGAAAGTTCGTCGTGCCGAGACACCACGTGATGATCGGGTGTGATAAGCTCTACGTTCACATACAACGGGTGCAAGCCAGTTTTGCACACGCAGAATACACGATTTAAACTTGATGAGCCTAGCATATGCAGATATGGCCTCAGAACATTGAGACCGAAAGGTCGAGCGTGAATCATATAGTAGATATGATCAACATAGTGATGTTCACTGTTGAAAACTACTCCATCTCATGTGATGATCGGACATGGTTTAGTTGATTTGGATCACGTGATCACTTAGATGATTAGAGGGATGTCTATCTAAGTGGGAGTTCTTAAGTAATTTGATTAATTGAACTTTAATTTATCATGAACTTTGTACCTGATAGTATTTTGCATGTCTATGTTATTGTAGATAGATGGCCCGTGGTGTTGTTCCGTTGAATTTTAATGCGTTCCTAGAGTGTGGCACCCCGGCTCAGAGCGACTGGTTTACCATGCATTGCCAGCCCAGAGACCATGTCTTCTAGCAACACACAACATCTTGGTACAGAAAACAACCGCTTTATTGATGCTAGCGGATCAGAGTTTATATTACAACAGATGTCGAGGCCAAGCAGCACGCTCGGTGCGGCTGAACAATATGTACATTATTTAGAGAACATAAAGGGGCCTCGATCATAACAACTACGCGGCAGCAGAACAACGTCGTAGCGGAAACTCCATACCACAGGGACACCGATGTGGACACGATCTAGACTCGAGCATCACTCCTTTCCAACGGGACTTTCCTGAAATCTGGCATGACACGCCAGGTCAGTACATTGAATGTACTTGCAAGCTCACAATAGGCATAATCATAATGGCAAACAATATCATGATAATTAACCAATTAATAATAATGCAACACTATATGTCCAACATGCTGTGATCATGCTCGAATATCCCTCGGGACGGACTTACCAACCGTGATCATTCTCGGATCACAAACACACCACCATCGTGGTCTTGACAAGAGTAACTCGTGGTCCTTACGGCGATCACAACGACAACCAATATTTGGTCCCGAACATCTCGATGGCCTTTCAGCCATCATCAACAGTGCAAAGTTCATAGCTTAGTGTGCAATTTTTATTAAACGTTGACTCATGGTGGGACCTACTACGAAGCGTCCGTAACCGTGGACTCGGCTATCGATAGATTATACACTCTGCAGAGGTAGCACACTGTACCCACACCACGGAACCCATGGCCTCGCACTCCCATTCGGGTGGACCAACGGCATTCCGACAAAACCCTTCCATTGCCATGACACTCTCCCGGCCACTCCGACCCAATCCCCAACGGGCTAGTCCTGGGTGGCCCCGTGTCTACCAAAGACACAACGACCACCGTCGTGGCCAAAACGATCCCACTCGGGGACCCGTTACCATAATCTCAACAATGGGCACACAAGGTTATGCCTGCTTACTGGGCCAGGGTAAGCATGCCATAACCTTCCCTAGTTGGAGGCACCGACCAGAGGCAATGTCAATGGACCGAATCAAGGCCTTCCCACAAAGGCAAATGTGGTTGCATTGGGAAAAACATGATTCAGCGGCACCATGACCCAGTCAACGATATATTCAAGTTGAGTTATATTCAGGTTCAACTTAAAACGAAAATGACCGGTGTCATAGCATGCCATGAAATGCAAAACTACACATGCATCACATATTAACGAAAATGACTGATGTCAACCATATTCACACTAAGCGTAAACATCCACAACTTATATTACTTTACTGGTCAAGGTAACTCACACTTTAACCAAAATATTTCACGGCAAGTTTTATTATTTTCTCATGCAAGAAAGTAACTTCGATTAATTTCTTACATGCATAGCAAAGATTATACCACAAACAATTCCTAATTTCTTTACCAACCAAGTTAGGTTCAAACATTCTGTAAGTCAAGTAAAATGGCTAAACAAGCACTTAACAAAATATTTTCTAGCAAATTTTACTATTTTATTTATGCAAGAAAATAACTTAAAGTAATTACTAACATGCATAACAAAATTATTTTTATCATCACCAGAAATAGATCTTAGCTTTGCTTTACCAACTAAGCTAGTTTCAACATTCTGTAAATCAAGCATAATAACTAACAAACACTTAACAGAATATAAATAACACAATAGTTATTTAAATGCATGGATTAATCATTTCATTCAAGTAAGAAAATCATAAATATTGAAATGACACCATGAAAATGTTGCTGTGGCTTGCCTTAGTGCAGATGAGGTTCACAAGCCTTCTGGTGATCCTCAAGACAAGCCTCACCCTCTGAAAATAATTTTAAGAACAAAAAGAAAATATCAAGAACACTTCTGAAAATCACCAGAAATTCTAAACAGCTCAGAAAAATCTCATCTTTGGTGAGCTGCTAGATTTCTTTGCAAAGAACAAAATGCAAAAAGAATCAATTCATTTGGACTTATGGTTGAAGAGTTATGGCTGTTTGAAGCGTTCTGTAAATTCAAATGAATTTGAATAAAAATAAATAAACTGGGGGGGGGGTGACGTCGAAGGCGTAAAGCCCAGGGGCGCCACCACTTGTACCGCTTCGCGCGCGTACAGAGTGGCTGACTAGCAGGCCCCGCTAGTCAGATGAGGAGGAGGGGGAGAAGGAAACAGAGGGAGTCGCGGCTTCGCCGGAGCTCTCGCCGGCGACGAGGGCTCCTTGGCCAAAACGAGAGGGAGGGATGGAGAGAGGGGACGGGGGCGCACATGCCCGTACCCGTAGTGTAGCTAGGGGTGGTCAGACGGCGTTGGAATCAACCTTGCAAGCGGAGGCAGAACGCGGTGGTCGCCGGAGATGAGGAAGACAGCAGAGGCAACTCCAGGGACTCCAGGGGGACGGGATGGCTTCACCGGAGAGAGGCGGAGGCCCTGGAAAGGTCGCCCTGGCCTGGGAGGGGCTGGAGCTACCACGACGACCAGAGGGGATCGCTGACGAGCTCGAGCTCGAGGACAGCGGCCCGCGGCCTGCCCGGCCGGGCTACGGTTTCCTACGCACTTGTGGGGTGTGTGGGAGTGGTGGATGGTGCTCGAGGAGGCTGGGGGCGGCTCCATTTATAGGCGAGCGGAGAGGGGGGTTTGGGCTCCGCCGGTGGGCACCTGTCCATGGCGCCCGGCGACGAGCGACGTCAGTGAGAGGGGGAGAAGGCGACGCAGCTCACGCGGCGACTGTTGGCGAAAGGGGACGAGCACAGGAACGAGGAGAAGGCGACGAGCACAGTGCGCACCGCACTGTTGGGTTGGCCGGACCATGCCCGTGCTCGCTGCGGTGAGCTCCGGCGTCGGCGAGCGCCAGGGGGAAGTTAATGGCGTTGAGACGAGGATGGTGGCGAAGTTTGGCACGCTCGGGCAGACGGGGGAAGCGAGCACGCGCGAACAGAGTGCTCGACGGCACTCAGAGCGCGTGGACACGCAGGCATGGCATGGTGGACACGCGTGGTCACCGCGCGAACTCTTCCCTCAGGCCAGCCTACGTCCAAAATGAAGGAAATATGCCCTAGAGGCAATAATAAAGTATTATTTATTTCCTTATATCATGATAAATGTTTATTATTCATGCTAGAATTGTATTAACCGGAAACATAATACATGTGTGAATACATAGACAAACAGAGTGTCACAAGGATGCCTCTATTGGACTAGCTCGTTAATCAAAGATGGTTATGTTTCCTAGCCATAGACATGAGTTGTCATTTGATTAACGGGATCACCTCATTAGGAGAATGACGTGATTGACTTGACCCATTCCGTTAGCTTAGCACTCGATCGTTTAGTATGTTGCTATTGCTTTCTTCATGACTTATACATGTTCCTATGACTATGAGATTATGCAACTCCCGTTTACCGGAGGAACACTTTGTGTGCTACCAAACGTCACAACGTAACTGGGTGATTATAAAGGTGCTCTACAGGTGTCTCCAAAGGTACTTGTTGGGTTGGCGTATTTTGAGATTAGGATTTGTCACTCCGATTGTCGGAGAGGTATCTCTGGGCCCACTCGGTAATGCACATCACTATAAGCCTTGCAAGCATTGTAACTAATGAGTTAGTTGCAGGATGATGTATTACGGAACGAGTAAAGAGACTTGCCGGTAACGAGATTGAACTAGGTATCGAGATACCGACGATCGAATCTCGGGCAAGTAACATACCGATGACAAAGGGAACAACGTATGTTGTTATGCGGTCTGACCGATAAAGATCTTCGTAGAATATGTGGGAACCAATATGAGCATCCAGGCTCCGCTATTGGTTATTGACCGGAGAGGTGTCTCGGTCATGTCTACATAGTTCTCGAACCCGTAGGGTCCGCACGCTTAACGTTACGATGACAGTTATATTATGAGTTTATATGTTTTGATGTACCGAAGGTTGTTCGGAGTCCCGGATGTGATCATGGACATGACGTGGAGTCTCAAAATGGTCGAGACATAAAGATTGATATATTGGAAGCCTATGTTTGGACATCGGAAGTGTTCCGGGTGAAATCGGGATTTTTTCGGAGTACCGGGAGGTTACCGGAACCCCCCGGTAACTTAATGGGCCTTAGTGGGCCTAGGTGGAAGAGAGGAGAGGAGGCCAGGGCAGGGCCGCGCCCCCCTTCCCCCCAGTCCGAATAGGACAAGGAGAGGGGGGCGGCGCCCCCCCTTCCTTCCTCCCCTCCACCTCTTCCCCTCTTTCACTCCTAGTCCAACATGGAAAGGGGGGGAGTCCTACTCCCGGTAGGAGTAGGACTCCTCCTGGCGCGCCACACCTCCTTGGCCGGCGGCCTCCCCCTTGCACCTTTATATACGGGGGCAGGGGGCACCTCTAAACACACAATTGATATACGATCTTTTAGCCGTGTGCGGTGCCCCCCTCCACCATATTACACCTCGATAATATCGTTGCGAAGCTTAGGCGAAGCCCTACGTCGGTAGAACATCATCAACGTCACCACGCCGTCGTGCTGATGAAACTCTCCCTCAACACTCGGCTGGATCGGAGTTCGAGGGACGTCATCGAGCTGAACGTGTGCTGAACTCGGAGGTGCCGTGCGTTCGGTACTTGATCGGTCGGATCGTGAAGACGTATGACTACATCAACCGCGTTGTGTTAACGCTTCCGCTTTCGGTCTACGAGGGTACGTGGACAACACTCTCCCCTCTCGTTGCTATGCATCACCATGATCTTGCGTGTGTGTAGAATTTTTTTGAAATTACTACGTTCCCCAACAGTGGCATCCGAGCCTGGTTTTATGTGTTGATGTTATGCATGAGTAGAACACAAGTGAGTTGTGGGCGATATAAGTCATACTGCTTACCAGCATGTCATACTTTGGTTCGACGGTATTGTGAGATGAAGCGGCCCGGATCGACATTACGCGAGACTGGTTTCACCGTTGCGAGCACTCGTTGCTTAAAGGTGACCGGCGGGTGTCTGTCTCTCTCACTTTAGTTGAACCGAGTGTGGCTACGCCCGGTCCTTGAGAAGGTTAAAACAGCACCAACTGGACAAACTATCGTTGTGGTTTTGATGCGTAGGTAAGAACGGTTCTTGCTAAGCCCGTAGCAGCCACGTAAAACTTGCAACAACAAAGTAGAGGACGTCTAACTTATTTTTGCAGGGCATGTTGTGATGTGATATGGTCAAGACATGATGCTATATTTTATTGTATGAGATGATCATGTTTTGTAACCGAGTTATCGGCAACTGGCAGGAGCCATATGGTTGTCGCTTTATTGTATGCAATGCAATCGCCATGTAATTGTTTTACTTTATCACTAAGCGGTAGCGATAGTCGTAAAAGCAATAGTTGGCGAGACGACAATGATGCTACGATGGAGATCAAGGTGTCGCGCCAGTGACGATGGTGATCATGACGGTGCTTCGGAGATGGAGATCACAAGCACAAGATGATGATGGCCATATCATATCACTTATATTGATTGCATGTGATGTTTATCTTTTATGCATCTTATCTTGCTTTCATTGATGGTAGCATTATAAGATGATCTCTCACTAAAATTTCAAGATAAAAGTGTTCTCCCTGAGTATGCACCGTTGCGAAAGTTCTTCGTGCTGAGACACCACGTGATGATCGGGTGTGATGGGCTCTACGTTCAAATACAACGGGTGCAAAACAGGTGCACACGCGGAATACTCAGGTTAAACTTGACGAGCCTAGCATATGCAGATATGGCCTCGGAACACTGAGACCGAAAGGTCGAGCGTGAATCATATAGTAGATATGATCAACATAGTGATGTTCACCGTTGAAACTACTCCATCTCACGTGATGATCGGACATGGTTTAGTTGATATGGATCACGTGATCACTTAGAGGATTAGAGGGATGTCTATCTAAGTGGGAGTTCTTAAGTAATATGATTAATTGAACTTAAATTTATCATGAACTTAGTCCTGATAGTATTTTGCAAATTATGTTGTAGATCAATAGCTCGCGTTGTTGCTTCCCTGTGTTTATTTTTGATATGTTCCTAGAGAAAAATTATGTTGAAAGATGTTAGTAGCAAAGATGCGGATTGGATCCGTGATCTGAGGATTATCCTCATTGCTGCACAGAAAAATTATGTCCTTGATGCACCGCTAGGTGACAGACCTATTGCAGGAGCAGATGCAGATGTTATGAACGTTTGGCTAGCTCAAAATGATGACTACTTGATAGTTTAGTGCACCATGCTTAACGGCTTAGAATCGGGACTTCAAAGACGTTTTGAACGTCATGGACCATATGAGATGTTCCAGGAGTTGAAGTTAATATTTCAAGCAAATACCCGAGTTGAGAGATATGAAGTCTCCAACAAGTTCTATAGCTAAAAGATGGAGGAGAATAGCTCAAGCAGTGAGCATGTGCTCAGATTGTCTGGGTACTACAATCGCTTGAATCAAGTGGGAGTTAATCTTCCAGATAAAATAGTGATTGACAGAATTCTCTAGTCACCATCACCAAGTTAGTAGAACTTCGTGATGAACTATAGTATGCAAGGGATGACGAAAGTAATTCCCGAGCTCTTCGCGATGCTGAAATCGACGAAGGTAGAAATCAAGAAAGAGCATCAAGTGTTGATGGTTAACAAGACCACTAGTTTCAAGAAAAGGGCAAAAGGATAGAAGGGGAACTTCAAGAAGAACGGCAAGGAAGTTGCTGCTCAAGTGAAGAAGCCCAAGTCTGGATCTAAGCCTGAGACTAAGTGCTTCTACTGCAAAGGGACTGGTCACTGGAAGCGGAACTACCCCAACTATTTGGTGGATAAGAAGGATGGCAAAGTGAACAAAGGTATATTGGATATACATGTTATTGATGTGTACTTTACTAGTGTTTATAGCAACCCCTCGGTATTTGATACTGGTTCAGTTGCTAAGAGTAGTAACTCGAAACGGGAGTTGCAGAATAAACAGAGACTAGTAAAAGGCGAGGTGACGATGTGTGTTGGAAGTAGTTCCAAGATTGATATGATCATCATCGCACACTCCCTATACTTTCGGGATTAGTGTTGAAACTAAATAAGTGTTATTTGGTGTTTGCGTTGAGCATGAATATGATTTGATCATGTTTGTTGCAATACGGTTATTCATTTAAATTAGAGAATAATTGTTGTTCTGTTTACATGAATAAAACCTTCTATGGTCATACACCCAATAAAATGGTTTGTTGGATCTCGATCGTAGTGATACACATATTCATAACAATGAAGCCAAAAGATGCAAAGTTAATAATGATAGTGCAACTTATTTGTGGCACTGCCGTTTAGGTCATATTGGTGTAAAGCGCATGAAGAAACTCCATACTGATGGGATTTTGGAATCACTTGATTATGAATCACTTGATGCTTGTGGACCATGCCTCATGGGCAAGATGACTAAAACGCCATTCTCCGGAACTATGGAGAGAGCAACAGATTTGTTGGAAATCATACATACAGATGTATGTGGTCCGATGAATATTTAGGCTCGTAGCAGGTATCATTATTTTCTGACCTTCACAGATGATTTGAGCAGATATGGGCATATCTACTTAATGAAACAAGAGTCTGAAACATTTGAAAAGTTCATATAATTTCAGAGTGAAGCGGAAAATCATCGTAACAAGAAAATAAAGTTTCTACGATCTGATCGTGGAGAAGAGTATTTGAGTTACGAGTTTGGCCTTCAGTTAAAACAATGTGAAATAGTTTCACTACTCACGCCACCTGGAACACCATGGTGTAATGGTGTGTCCGAACATCATCACCGTACTTTATTAGATATGGTGCGATATATGATGTCTCTTACCGATCTACCACTATCGTTTTGGGGTTATGCATTAGAGATAGCTGCATTCACGTTAAATAGGGTACCATCTAAATTCGTTGAGACAACATCTTATGAAATGTGGTTTGGCAAGAAACCAAAGTTGTCGTTTCTTAAAGTTTGGGGTTGCGATGCTTATATGAAAAGGTTTCATCCTGATAAGCTCAAACCCAAATCGGAGAAATGTGTCTTCATAGGATACCCAAAGGAGACAGTTGGGTACACCTTCTATCACAGATCCGAAGGCAAGACATTCGTTGCTAAGAATGGATCCTTTCTAGAGAAGGAGTTTCTCTCGAAAGAAGTGAGTGGGAGGAAAGTAGAACTTGATGAGGTAACTGTACCTGCTCCCTTATTGGAAAGTAGATCATCACAGAAACCAGTTTCTGCGACATCTACACCAATTAGTGAGGAAGTTAATGATAATGATCATGAAACTTCAGATCAAGTTATTACTGAATCTCGTAGGTCAACCAGATTAAGATCCGCACCAGAGTGGTACGGTAATCCTATTCTGGAGGTTATGTTACTAGACCATGACGAACCTGCGAACTATGAAGAAGCGATGGTGAGCCCAGATTCCACGAAATGGCTTGAGGCCATGAAATCTGAGATAAGATCCATATATGAGAACAAAGTATGGACTTTGATTAACTTGCGCAATGATCGGCGAGCCATTGAGATTAAATGGATCTTCAAGAGGAAGACAGACAGTGATAGTAGTGTTACTGTCTAACAAAGCTAGAATTGTCGCAAAAAGGTTTTCGACAAGTTCAAGGTGTTGACTACGATGAGAGTTTCTCACTCGTATCTATGCTTAAGTCTGTCTGAATCACGTTAGCAATTGCCGCGTTTTATGAAATATGGCAAATGGATAAACAAAACTGCATTCCTTAATGGATTTATTAAAGAAGAGTTGTATATGATGCAACCAGGAGGTTTTGTCGATCCTAAAAATGCTAAAAAAATATGCAAGCTCCAGCGATCCATCTATGGACTGGTGCAAGCATCTCGGATTTGGAATATACACTTTGATAAGTTGATCAAAGGATATAGTTTTATACAGACTTGCGGTGAAGCCTGTATTTACAAGAAAGTGAGTGGGAGCACTACAACATTTCTGATAAGTATATGTGAATGACATATTGTTGATCGGAAATAATGTAGAATTATTCTGCAAAGCATAAAGGAGTGTTTGAAAGGAGTTTTTCAAAGAAAGACCTCGGTGAAGCTGCTTACATATTGAGCATCAAGATCTATAGAGATAGATCAAGGCGCTTGATAAGTTTTTTCAATGAGTACATACCTTAACAAGATTTTGAAGTAGTTCAAAATAGAACAGTCAAAGAAAGAGTTCTTGCTTGTGTTACAAGGTGTGAAATTGAGTAAGACTCAAAGCCCGACCACGGCAGAAGATAGAAAGAGAATGAAAGTCATTCCCTATGCCTTGGCCATAAGTTCTATAAAGTATGCCATGCTGTGTACCAGATCTATTGTATACCCTACACTGATTTTGGCAAGGGAGTACAATAGTGATCTAGGAGTAGATCATCGGACAGCGGTCAAAATTATCCTTGGTGGAATAAGGATATGTTTCTCGATTATGGAAGTGACAAAAGTTTCGTCGTAAAGGGTTACGTCGATGCAAGTTTTGACACTAATCTAGATGACTCTAAGTCTCGGTCTAGATACATATTGAAAGTGGGAGCAATTAGCTAGAGTACTTAACAGAATATTTTCTAGCAAATTTTACTATTTTATTTATGCAAGAAAATAACTTAAAGTAATTACTAACATGCATAACAAAATTATTTTTATCATCACCACAATAGATCTTAACTTTGCTTTACCAACTAAGCTAGTTTCCACATTCTGTAAATCAAGCATAATAACTAACAAACACTTAACAGAATATAAATAACACATAGTTATTTAAATGCATGGATTAATCATTTCATTCAAGTAAGAAAATCATAGATATTGAAATGACACCATGAAAATGTTGCTGTGGCTTGCCTTAGTGCAGATGAGGTTCACAAGCCTTCTGGTGATCCTCAAGACAAGCCTCACCCTCTGAAAATAATTTTAAGCACAAAAAGAAAATATCAAGAACACTTCTGAAAATCACCAGAAATTCTAAACAGCTCAGAAAAATCTCATCTTTGGTGAGCTGCTAGATTTCTTTGCAAAGAACAAAATACAAAAAGAATCAATTCATTTGGACTTCTGGTTGAAGAGTTATGGCTGTTTGAAGCGTTCTATAAATTCAAATGAATTTGAATAAAAATAAACAAACTGGGGGGGGGGTGACGTCGAAGGCGTAAAGCCCAGGGGCGCCACCACTTGTACCGCTTCGCGCGCGTACAGAGTGGCTGACTAGCGGGCCCCGCTAATCAGATGAGGAGGAGGGGGAGAAGGAAACAGAGGGAGTCGCGGCTTCGCCGGAGCTCTCACCGGCGACGAGGGCTCCTTGGCCAAAACGAGAGGGAGGGATGGAGAGAGGGGACGGGGGCGCACATGCCCGTACCCGTAGCGTAGCTAGGGGTGGTCGGACGGCGTCGGAATCGACCTCGCAAGCGGAGGCAGAACGTGGTGGTCGCCGGAGATGAGGAAGACAGCAGAGGCAACTCCAGGGACTCCAGGGGGACGGGATGGCTTCACCGGAGAGAGGCGGAGGCCCTGGAAGGGTCGCCCTGGCCTGGGAGGGGCTGGAGCTACCACGACGACCAGAGGAGATCGCCGACGAGCTCGAGCTCGAGGACAGCGGCCCGCGGCCTGCCCGGCCGGGCTACGGTTTCCTACGCACTTGTGGGGTGTGTGGGAGTGGTGGATGGTGCTCGAGGAGGCTGGGGGCGGCTCCATTTATAGGCGAGCGGAGAGGGGGGTTCGGGCTCCGCCGGTGGGCACCTGTCCACGGCGCCCGGTGACGAGCGGCGTCAGTGAGAGGGGGAGAAGGTGACGCAGCTCACGCGGCGACTGTTGGCGAACAGGGACGAGCACAGGAACGAGGAGAAGGCGACGAGCACAGTGCGCACCGCACTGTTGGGTTGGCCGGACCGTGCCCGTGCTCGCTGCGGTGAGCTCCGGCGTCGGCGAGCGCCAGGGGGAAGTTAATGGCGTTGAGACGAGGATGGTGGCGAAGTTTGGCACGCTCGGGCAGACGGGGGAAGCGAGCACGCGCGAACAGAGCGCTCGACGGCACTCAGAGCGCGTCGACACGCAGGCATGGCATGGTGGACATGCGTGGTCACCGCGCGAACTCTTCCCTCAGGCCAGCCTACGTCCAAAATGAAGGAAATATGCCCTAGAGGCAATAATAAAGTATTATTTATTTCCTTATATCATGATAAATGTTTATTATTCATGCTAGAATTGTATTAACCGGAAACATAATACATGTGTGAATACATAGACAAACAGAGTGTCACTAGTATGCCTCTACTGGACTAGCTCGTTAACCAAAGATGGTTATGTTTCCTAGCCATAGACATGAGTTGTCATTTGATTAACGGGATCACCTCATTAGGAGAATGACGTGATTGACTTGACCCATTCCGTTAGCTTAGCACTCGATCGTTTAGTATGTTGCTATTGCTTTCTTCATGACTTATACATGTTCCTATGACTATGAGATTATGCAACTCCCGTTTACCGGAGGAACACTTTGTGTGCTACCAAACATCACAATGTAACTGGGTGATTATAAAGGTGCTCTACAGGTGTCTCCAAAGGTACTTGTTGGGTTGGCGTATTTCGAGATTAGGATTTGTCACTCCGATTATCGGAGAGGTATCTCTGGGCCCACTCGGTAATGCACATCACTATAAGCCTTGCAAGCATTGTAACTAATGAGTTAGTTGCGGGATGATGTATTACGGAACGAGTAAAGAGACTTGCCGGTAACGAGATTGAACTAGGTATCGAGATACCGACGATCGAATCTCGGGCAAGTAACATACCGATGACAAAGGGAACAACGTATGTTGTTATGCGGTCTGACCGATAAAGATCTTCGTAGAATATGTGGGAACCAATATGAGCATCCAGGTTCCGCTATTGGTTATTGACCGGAGAGGTGTCTCGGTCATGTCTACATAGTTCTCGAACCCGTAGGATCCGCACGCTTAACGTTACGATGACAGTTATATTATGAGTTTATATGTTTTGATGTACCGAAGGTTGTTTGGAGTCCCGGATTTGATCACGGACATGACGAGGAGTCTCGAAATGGTCGAGACATAAAGATTGATATATTGGAAGCCTATGTTTGGACATCGGAAGTGTTCCGGGTGAAATCGGGATTTTTCCGGAGTACCGGGAGGTTACCGGAACCCCCCGGTAACTTAATGGGCCTTAGTGGGCCTAGGTGGAAGAGAGGAGAGGAGGCCAGGGCAGGGCCGCGCCCCCCTTCCCCTCCAGTCCGAATAGGACAAGGAGAGGGGGGCGGCGCCCCCCTTCCTTCCTCCCCTCCACCTCTTCCCCTCTTCCACTCCTAGTCCAACATGGAAAGGGGGGAGTCCTACTCCCGGTAGGAGTAGGACTCCTCCTGGCGCGCCACACCTCCTTGGCCGGCGGCCTCCCCCTTGCACCTTTATATACGGGGGCAGGGGGGAACCTCTAAACACACAATTGATCTACGATCTTTTAGCCGTGTGCGGTGCGCCCCTCCACCATATTACACCTCGATAATATCGTTGCGGAGCTTAGGCGAAGCCCTGCGTCGGTAGAACATCATTAATGTCACCACGCCGTCGTGCTGACAAAACTCTCCCTCAACACTTGGCTGGATCGGAGTTCGAGGGACGTCATCGAGCTGAACGTGTGCTGAACTCGGAGGTGCCGTGCGTTCGGTACTTGATCGGTCGGATCGTGAAGACGTACGACTACATCAACCGCGTTGTGTTAACGCTTCCGCTTTCGGTCTACGAGGGTACGTGGACAACACTCTCCCCTCTCGTTGCTATGCATCACCATGATCTTGCGTGTGTGTAGAATTTTTTTGAAATTACTACGTTCCCCAACACAAAAATCATGTCTGGCATGTTATTCGTGGTGGTTTTGAAGTTTACCACGCTTTGGTTTGGATCCAGGTGCAGTAGAGGAGTTTTTACATGCCACGTAAGTTTCTGGTCAGTAACTTTGAGAGGTTATTGAGGTCAAATGGCTGGGAGTTGGGGGCTGTGCTTTGGAGGTTAGCCATGATCTACTAAGGTGAAGATGCACAAGAAAATCCAGGCACAATGGAGCAAGTAAAATGGTAGTTGCTGTAGAAACCACCATTTTTGTCCAGAACAGAAAATATTTTCTGTAGCAAAAATATTCCAAAAAGTGATGAAATATTTTTGCTGAGGAAGGTGCCCTAGGTTTCAAAGAATATTAGTGAATTATATCAGATTTTTCTGGGCCATAAAAATTGGGGTTGCTTTGAAGCATATTGAACTAGCTAGGGTTTTTGAGAGAAAAATGAATATTTTTCATTTAAGAAAAATATTTGAAAGATTATTTTGGGGTGGATGAGAAGGGGAATGATGATTAGGGAGGGAAATGAAGCACTTGGGTAAAAGCCAAGGGTACCCAAGTGATTAAGTCCATATGAAAGATTAAAAACTTCAAATTTCAAATTGACTCAAAATGAAAATCAAGCAAATGAGAGAGGGCAAAAACAAGGCTGTCACAAACCTCCCCCACTTAGAATGAATCTCGTCCTCGAGATTCGGTTGCTTGGGAAAACCACTCTGGATAATGTGACTGTAGAAATTCTTCCCGCTCCCAAGTTGATTCTGACTCTGTGTGATGCTCCCACTGAACTTTGTAAAATTTCCTTACTTTACTGCGAGTGACCCTTTCCATCTGATCCAAAATTGTAAACGGTCTCTCTTCATAAGTTAAATAATTTTCCAACTCTACCTCAGCCATAGCAGTCCTTTCCTCAGGCGGGGATATGCATCGTCTCAATTGTGAAAGATGAAACACGTTGTGCACATCTGCCAATTCAGCGGGTAGTTCCAATTGATATGCAACAGTACCGACTCGAGACATAACCGGGAATGGACCAATAAATCTTGGTGCCAACTTTCCACGAGTCTGAAATCTCTTGACTCCTTTCATAGGAGTGACTCGGAGGTATACGTGTTCTCCGGGTTCAAAATTGATCTGTCGGTGCTTTGCATCATAATAACTTTTCTGTCAAGATTTGGCCAATTGCAATCTGTCTCTGATTTCCTTAACTTGTTTCTCAGCTTCCATCATGAGATCTGTTCCGAAGATACGGCTATCTCCAGTTTGAGACCAATTTAAAGGAGTGCGGCACTTACGGCCATACAGAGCTTCATACAGTGACATTTTTAGACTGGTCTGGAAGCTGTTGTTATAGGAAAACTCGGCATATGGCAAGCAGTCTTCCCATTTAGGTCCTTGTGCTAAAGCACAGGCTCGCAACATATCTTCGAGTATTTGATTTACCCGTTCTGTCTGTCCATCCATCTGAGGATGATAAGCAGTACTATATTTTAGTGCTGTCCCCAAGGCTTGATGGAGGCGTGACCAAAAAGCGGAGGTAAATAGGGAACCTCGGCCGGAAGTGATAGTTCGGGGTACTCCATGCAGACTGACTATTCTGGATACATACAGCTGTGCAAGTTGATTTGCTCTGTATCTGGTGCTGATCGGAATGAAGTGAGCAACCTTGGTTAGGGTGTCCACTATGACCCAGATTGCATCATTGCCTCGCTGAGTCTTAGGCAATCCCGTAATGAAATCCATACAAACGTCATCCCATTTCCATTGTGAAACCGACATCGGTTGGAGGAGTCCGGCTGGCTTATGATGCTCTGCCTTCACCTTGTTACATATGTCAGAACAGGCCACAAAATAGGCAATGTCTTTCTTCATTCCATCCCACCAGAATATTTGTCTAAGGTCCTCATACATTTTCGTACCTCCCGGGTGAATGGAATATGAGGATTCGTGTGCTTCTGACAGGATTTTCTTATTTAAGTCCGGTTGATTGGGTACACAAATCCGTCCACGGAATCGGAGGGTACCAAATTTTTCCTTGGAGAAATCTGGGGTCTGCTCTACCATCTGGACCTTGGCACGTTTTTGCAGCTTGGTGTCAGCTGGCTGGGCCTTGCAGATCTCTTCCTCAAGTGTGGGGGTAACTTCCAGAATATTAGCGAGGCCAGCATCCACTATGACCAAGTTGAGCTGAGCGATCTCCTCTTGGAGTTCGGGAGGCAAGGATTTCAATATTACATTTAAGCTGACGGGCTTTCGACTGAGTGCATCGGCAACCACGTTGGCCTTATCCGGGTGGTAATTTATTCCAAGGTCATAATCCTTGACCAACTCTAGCCATCTTCGTTGACGGAGGTTTAAATCTGGCTGAGTAAAGATGTAGTTGAGACTTTTGTGGTCGGTAAAAATTTGGCACCTTTTTCCAATGAGGTAGTGTCTCCAAATTTTTAGCGCGTGAACCGCCCCAGCCAATTCCAAATCATGAGTAGGATAATTTCCTTCGTGGGGTCGTAGCTGTCGCGATGCATATGCTACTACCTTGCTGTCTTGCATAAGTACGCAACCAATGCCTTGCCTGGAGGCGTCACAATACACATCAAAACTGCGATAAATGTCTGGAAGAGTCAATACAGGTGCGGTTGTCAGCCGTATCTTTAGCTCATTAAAACTTTTCTCACAGTCCTCTGTCCATTCAAACTTCTTATCCTTTTTGAGCAGCTCCGTCATGGGTTTAGCAATCTTGGAAAACCCTTCAATGAAACGACGGCAATATCCAGCTAATCCGAGAAAACTCCGGATCTGCGTCACGGTCGTGGGCGGCACCCAATCGAGCACATCCTTTACTTTGCTCGGGTCCACGAGTATACCTTCGGCGGATAGTACATGTCCGAGAAACCCAACTTGCTTGAGCCAAAATTCGCATTTACTGAATTTGGCGAATAGCTGATGGTCGCGGAGTCGTTGTAGCACTGCTCGGAGGCGATCCTTGTGCTCTTCTTCACCCTTGGAGTAAATGAGGATGTCATTGATGAAGACTACCACGAATTTGTCGAGGAAGTACATGAATACTTTGTTCATCATATGCATGAACAAAGCAGGGGCATTGGTGAGACCAAAGGACATCACGGTATATTCATAAAGACCGTACCGAGTAGTGAATGCGGTCTTAGGAATATCTTCCTTTTTAGTCTTGAGCTGATGATATCCGGTCCGTAAATCGATATTAGAGAATACTTTAGCCCCACTGAGCTGATCAAACAGATCATCAATCCTTGGCAGCGGATATTTATTTTTGATGGTGACCTCATTCAGCTGGCGGTAATCTACGCACATGCGGAGACTGCCATCCTTTTTGTCCACAAAAATAGCAGGTGATCCCCATGGTGAAGAGCTAGGACGAATATATACTTTCTGGAGCAGTTCATCAAGTTGTTTCTTTAGCTCCACTAATTCTGATGAGGGCATCCAGTAGTACTTCTTGTATAACGGTGCAGTTCCGGGCACAAGATCTATTGCAAATTCCAGCTCCCGATCTGGTGGCATGCCTGGCAGTTCTTCTGGAAATACATCAGGGTACTCGCTGACCACAGGGATTAATTCCAACTCAGCCACAGCGGTGAAAACCAATTCTTGCTTGGGTATATTCTTGCGAGCATAGAATTTGGTAGTCTGCCCATTCAGAATGGTCAAAGTGACTTATCGTGTTGCTCAGTTTATGCAAACTTGATATTGGGTCAACCAATTCATACCCAATATAATATCCAACTTTTTAGACTCAATGATTATCAGAGAGGTTGGAAAGTAGACTCCGTTGATATTGATTTCCAGATCACGGCAGACCAGATTGCTCTTGATTAAAGATCCCGGGGTTTGTACCAGCATATTTTTGCCCAAAAGCGTACAAGGAAATTAGTTTTGGGCAGCAAAACTCCGAGAAATAAAAGAATGGGAAGCCCCAGAGTCAAATAAAATTACGGCAGGTATGTCATTAATAGAAAACATACCAATGACGACTTCTGGGTTCTCTTGGGCTTCATGGGCTGAGATATGATGCACATGCCCAGTGAAGTTTTGCTGGGTCGGGCATGACTCCATAAAGTTGACTTGTGGCCTGATTAGGGCATTCGCCTTGTTGTTCTTGGGGCACTGTCTGGCATAATGTCCGTTCTGCCCACAACTGAAGCAAGAATTATTGCGCTGACGCTCCTCATGCATTGGGTTGGTCACGACATTCTTGACTTGAGTGGTGGTCTAGTTAACATTCTGTTGCCAATTTGGCTTGTATTCCACCTCAGTCTGCTGCCAGGTACGAGCCTTTTGCACTGGTTGTCCATCCTTCTTTGGCTCAAACTTACACTTGTTGTCGTTGTTAACAGGCCTATTATCTGATATAAGCTTGTGCTCCCATTCAGCAATGAAAGCCTTGTTCACCAGAGTTTGGAAATCTGGGAAATCAAGCATACTGAGAGTACACCGGAGTTGCGGATTTAAGCCTCCAAGAAATCTGTCAATCTTCCTTTCTTCGGTGGCCACGTCATAAACAGAGTAACAGGCCAGATGATTGAATTTTTGCAAATATTCATCTACAGACTGATTTCCTTGGACGAGTGCGAGAAATTCACGCTGCTTAGTCTTCATAACTCCAGTAGGGATATGATATTTCCGGAACTGATCCTTAAACTTTTCCCAGGTGATTTCTTCATCAACAGGCCACATGGCTTTTGCATTTTCCCACCATATGGCAGCTGCGCCTTCAAGGTAATGAGTTGAAATGGAACTTTATCATTTTCTTCAGTACGAGCAATCTCAAGCTTTTTCTCAATGGTACACAACCAATCGTCTGCATCCAATGGGTCAACAATCTGACTGAAACTGGGTGGCTTGGTCCTTTGAAAATCTGACAGCTTTGAGTAATGACCATTCTGATTTCCATTCTGTCCAACCATAGCTTGCACACTTCTTAATATTTCGATCAGATCATTGTTTCTCCTTTCCTCAAACATACGCAGAATTTGCTCGGTGGAGGGCGGATTTGGCGGTGGAGGCGGTGGCGGAACGTACGGCTTGGGAGAATGTCATGCCTGTCGTGCGGAACGACGAACAGGAGTTCCCTCACGAACGTTGCTACTGCTGCCTCCCCGCGTCATCCTATTATGGATTTTTCCCAAGACAACGCAATCGAGATGAGAAACATCCAAGAATAAATTTGGGGAAAAGCCAGCAACAAATCCCGGAAGAAAACAAAAGGGCGAAGAAAATACGGCGAATAAAGTCCCAACATAATTATACATAGACTCATACATGAAACACGCCAGGTTCAACTACTCTCATACATGCAACGAAACATCATGACTCGTATGACTAGATTCGTACATCATCCGGACGACTGCGAATACTCAAAGATACTACTGCTCTGCTGGTGCTGCGGTGTCCTCCCTTGAAGCGGTCTCGGATCCTGAACCGACGAGGTTAACGGAAACCTTCGGGTTAAAGGCAACACGACGGCGCTACCTCGAGGGCTCTCCCTCAGGGGCAGGGGTAGGATGAAGCATCAGGGCTACAGGAGTAGCGAGAAGTGAAACCCACTCGGCAGGAGTACTGAGAGGATTCACGGCCGAGACGCCCGTGCTACTCGGAGGAGTAACCGATGAAATAGGGGAACTAGAACTGGCTGGAATATAAGGGGTAAATCCCAGATAAGATGGAGTAGTGGTAGATCTGGTAGTGACTAAAGCAGCGGCTAAAGCAGTACGGGCACGAGTCAGCTCTCGAGCCAGCTCATGGATCATAAGATAGCTAGAAGTGACATAACGAGCAAGGTGACTAGCAACACTATCAGACTCCGGATCAATGATAGGGAAACGGACACGACCATTGTCGTGCAGAGAAGGGTAGTAACAGAAACCTGGGTGGTTCTGCATTCGGACCTCGTTGTAACGAAGCTCGACAAGGACCTCGAATGCAACAAACTGGATAGCCTGAGAAGCGGTGGAGGCGTAACCGCTCTTAGAAGTACGAGTGTATGAGCTGGAATTGGAACTAGTGCGCAGAGTGACCACTGCGTGATACTCATACACTGAATCAGCTAGACGCTCCTGGTACACACGATAGACTGGGTCGTCTCCGAGAGGGTACAGCCGACGCCACACGTTGCGAAGGAGGTGTGGTGACGTGTACGGCATCAGCTGCAACTGGCACGGATACGGCACCGGAGCCATCTACACTCACAACCATTAGCAGGTTAGCATAAAAATATAAACCAAATGCATGCAATGCAACAACCAGCTACAATTGCTACCGGCACTCAACTTAAACTCGTATCTAACATCCAGTTAACACGTCATAGTCTAGCATGGCCTACAGTCAGCGCGGCTCTGATACCAAGCATTATGGCACCCCGGCTCAGAGCGACCGATTTACCATGCATTGCCAGCCCAGAGACCATGTCTTCTGGCAACACACAACATCTTGGTACAGAAAACAACCACTTTATTGATGCTAGCGGACCAGAGTTTATATTACAACAGATGTCGAGGCCAAGCAGCACGCCCGGTGCGGCTGAACAATATGTACATTATTTAGTGAACATAAAGGGGCCTCGATCATAACAACTACACGGCAGCGGAACAACGTCGTAGCGGAAACTCCATACCACAGGGACACCGATGTGGACACGATCTAGACACGAGCAGCACTGCTTTCCAGCGAGACTTTCCTGAAATCTGGCATGACACGCCAGGTCAGTACATTGAATGTACTTGCAAGCTCACAACAGGCATAATCATAATGGCAAACAATATCATGATAATTAACCAATTAATAATAATGCAACACTATATGTCCAACATGCTGTGATCATGCTCGAACGTTCCTCGGGACGTACTTACCAACCGTGATCATTCTCGGATCACAAACAAACCACCATCGTGGTCTTGACAAGAGTAACTCGTGATCCTTACGGCGATCACAACCACGACCAATATTTGGTCCCGAACATCTCGATGGCCTTTCAGCCATCATCAACAGTGCAAAGTTCATAGCTTAGCGTGCAAATTTTATTAAACGTTGACTCATGGTGGGACCTACTACGAGGCGTCCGTGACCGTGGACTCGGCTATCGATAGATTATACACTCTGCAGAGGTAGCACACTGTACCCACACCACAGAACCCATGGCCTCGCACTCCCATTCGGGTGGACCAACAACATTCCGACAAAACCCTTCCATTGTCATGACACTCTCCCGGCCACTCCGACCCAATCCCCAACGGGCTAGTCCTGGGTGGCCCCGTGTCTACCAAAGACACAACGACCACCGTCGTGGCCAAAACGATCCCACTCAGGGACCCGGTACCATAATCTCAACAATGGGCACACAAGCTTATGCCTGCTTACTGGGCCAGGGTAAGCATGCCATAACCTTCCCTAGTTGGAGGCACCGACTAGAGGCAATGTCAATGGACCGAATCAAGGCCTTCCCACAAAGGCAAACGTGGTTGCACTGGGAAAAACTCGATTCAGCGGCACCATGACCCAGTCAACAATATATTCAAGTTGAGTTATATTCAGGTTCAACTTAAAACGAAAATGACCGGTGTCATAGCATGCCATGAAATGCAAAACTACACATGCATCACATATAACGAAAATGACTGATGTCAACCATATTCACACTAAGCATAAACATCAACAACTTATATTACTTTCCTGGTCAGGGTAACTCACAGTTTAACCAAAATATTTTGCAGCAAGTTTTATTATTTTCTCATGCAAGAAAGTAACTTCGATTAATTTCTTACATGCATAGCAAAGATTATACCACAAACAATTCCTAATTTATTTACCAACCAAGTTAGGTTCAAACATTCTGTAAGTCAAGTAAAATGGCTAAACAAGCACTTAACAGAATATTTTCTAGCAAATTTTACTATTTTATTTATGCAAGAAAATAACTTAAAGTAATTACTAACATGCATAACAAAATTATTTTTATCATCACCACAAATAGATCTTAGCTTTGCTTTACCAACTAAGCTAGTTTCAACATTCTGTAAATCAAGCATAATAACTAACAAACACTTAACAGGATATAAATAACACAATAGTTATTTAAATGCATGGATTAATCATTTCATTCAAGTAAGAAAATCAGAAATATTGAAATGACACCATGAAAATGTTGTTGTGGCTTGCCTTAGTGCAGATGAGGTTCACAAGCCTTCTGGTGATCCTCAAGACAAGCCTCACCCTCTGAAAATAATTTTAAGCACAAAAAGAAAATATCAAGAACACTTCTGAAAATCACCAAAAATTCTAAACAGCTCAGAAAAATCTCATCTTTGGTGAGCTACTAGATTTCTTTGCAAAGAACAAAATGCAAAAAGAATCAATTCATTTGGACTTATGGTTGAAGAGTTATGGCTGTTTGAAGCATTCTGTAAATTCAAATGAATTTGAATAAAAATAA
>NC_057796.1:323828973-323856904 GCF_018294505.1 Triticum aestivum | reverse complement strand
GGGGCGCCACCACTCGTACCGCTTCGCGTGCGTACAGAGTGGCCGACTAGCGGGCCCCGCTAGTCAGATGAGGAGGAGGGGGAGAAGGAAATAGAGGGAGTCGCGGCTTCGCCGGAGCTCTCGCCGGCGACGAGGGCTCCTTGGCCAAAACGAGAGGGAGGGATGGAGAGAGGGGACGGGGGCGCACATGCCCGTACCCGTAGCATAGCTAGGGGTGGTCGGACGGCGTCGGAATCGACCTTGCAAGCGGAGGCAGAACGCGGTGGTCTCTGGAGATGAGGAAGACGGCGAGCAGAGGCAACTCCAGGGGCTCCAGGGGGACGGGATGGCTTGACCGGAGAGAGGCGGACGCCCTGGAAGGGTCGCCCTGGCCTGGGAGGGGCTGGAGCTACCGCGACGACCAGAGGGGATCGCCGGCGAGCTCGAGCTCGAGGACGGCGGCCCGCGGCCTGCCCGGCAGGGCTACGGTTTCCTACGCGCTTGTGGGGTGTGTGGGATTGTTGGATGGTGCTCGAGGAGGCTGGGGGCGACTCCATTTATAGGCGAGCTGAGAGGGGGGTTCGGTCTCCGCTGGTGGACACCCGTCCACGGCGCCCGGCGACGAGCGGCGTCAGTGAGAGGGGGAGAAGGCGACGCAGCTCACGCAGCGACTGTTGGCGAACCGGGAAAAGCATAGGAACGAGGAGAAAGTGACGAGCACAGTGCGCACCGCACTGTTGGGTTGGCCGGACCATGCCCGTGCTCGCTGCAGCGAGCTCCGGCGTCGGCGAGCGCCAGGGGGAAGTTAATGGCGTTGAGACGAGGATGGTGGCGAAGTTTGGCACGCTCGGGCAGACGGGGGAAGCGAGCACGCGTGAACAGAGCGCTCGGCGGCACTCAGAGCGCGTCGACACGCAGGCATGGCATGGTGGACATGCGTGGTCACCGCGCGAACTCTTCCCTCAGGCCAGCCTATGTCCAAAAATCATGTCTGGCATGTTGTTCGTGGTGGTTTTGAAGTATACCACGCTTTGGTTTGGATCCAGGTGAGTAGAGGAGTTTTTACATGCCACGTAAGTTTCTGGTCAGTAACTTTGAGAGGTTACTGAGGTCAAATGGCTGGGAGTTGGGGGCTGTGCTTTGGAGGTTAGCCACGATCTACTAAGGTGAAGATGCACACGAAAATCCAGGCACAATGGAGCAAGTAAAATGGTAGTTGCTGTAGAAACCACCATTTCTGTCCAGAACAGAAAATATTTTTTGTAGCAAAAATATTCCAAAAAGTGATGAAATATTTTTGCTCAGGAAGGTGCCCTAGGTTTCAAAGAATATTTGTGAATTATCTTAGATTTTTCTGGGCCATAAAAATTGGTGTTGCTTTGGAGCATATTGAACTAGCTAGGGTTTTTGAGAGAAAAATGAATATTTTTCATTTAAGAAAAATATTCCAAAGATTATTTTAGGGTGGATCAGAAGGGGAATGATGATTAGGGAGGGAAATGAAGCACTTGGGTGAACGCCAAGGGTACCCAAGTGTTTAAGTCCATATGAAAAGATTCAAAAACTCCAAATTTGAAATTGACTCCAAATGAAAATCAAGAAAATGAGAGAGGGCAAAAACCAGGCTGTCACATAGAGAAAGCTAAGTAGAAAGATGATGGTAGCAACTACACGGACTGGGTCCGTAACTTGAGGATTACCCTCATTGCTGCACAGAAGAATTACGTCCTGGAAGCACCGCTAGGTGCCAAACCCGCTGCAGGAGCAATGCTAGATGCTATGAACGTTTGACAAAGAAAAGCTGATGACTACTCGATAGTTCAGTGTGCCATGCTTTACGGCTTAGAACCGGGACTTCAACAACATTTTGAACGTCATGGAGCATATGAGATGTTCCAGGAGTTGAAGTTAATATTTCAAGCAAATGCCCGGATTGAGAGATATGAAGTCTCCAATAAGTTCTACAGCTGCAAGATGGAGGAGAATAGTTCTGTCAGTGGGCATATACTCAAAATGTCTGGGTATAACAATCACTTGATTCAACTGGGAGTTAATCTTCCTGATGACAGTGTCATTGACAGAATTCTTCAATCACTGCCACCAAGCTACAAGAGCTTCGTGATGAACTATAACATGCAAGGGATGGATAAGACAATTCCCGAGCTCTTCGCAATGCTAAAGGCTGCGGAGGTAGAAATCAAGAAGGAGCATCAAGTGTTGATGGTCAAAAAGACCACCAGTTTCAAGAAAAAGGGTAAAGGGAAGAAGGGGAACTTCAAGAAGAACGGCAAGCAAGTTGCTGCTCAAGTGAAGAAGCCCAAGTCCGGACCTAAACCTGAGATTGAGTGCTTCTACTGCAAAGGGACTAGTCATTGGAAGCGGAACTGCCCCAAGTATTTGGCGGATAAGAAGGATGGCAAGGTGAACAAAGGTATATGTGATATACATGTTATTGATGTGTACCTTACTAATGCTCGCAGTAGTGCCTGGGTATTTGATACTGGTTCTGTTGCTAATTTTTTCAACTCGAAACAGGGACTACGGATTAAGCGAAGATTGGCTAAGGACGAGGTGACGATGCGCGTGGGAAATGGTTCCAAAGTCGATGTGATCGCAGTCGGCACGCTACCTCAACATCTACCTTCGGGATTAGTTTTAGACCTGAATAATTGTTATTTGGTGCCAGTGTTGAGCATGAACATTTTATCTGGATCTTGTTTGATGCGAGATGGTTATCCATTTAAATCAGAGAATAATGGTTGTTCTATTTATATGAGTAATATCTTTTATGGTCATGCACCCTTGAAGAGTGGTCTATTTATGTTAAATCTCGATAGTAGTGACACACATATTCATAATACTGAAGCCAAAAGATGCAGAGTTGATAACGATAGTGCAACTTATTTGTGGCACTGCCGTTTAGGTCATATTGGTGTAAAGCGCATGAAGAAACTCCATTCCGATGGGCTTTTGGAATCACTTGTTTATGAATCACTTGGTACTTGCGAACCATGCCTCATGGGCAAGATGACTAAAATGCCGTTCTCCAGAACAATGGAGCGAGCAACAGATTTGTTGGAAATCATACATACTGATGTATGTGGTCCGGTGAATGTCGAGGCTCGCGGCGGGTATCGTTATTTTCTCACCTTCACAGATGATTTGAGCAGATATGGGTATATCTACTTGATGAAGCATAAGTCTAAAACATTTGAAAAGTTCAAAGAATTTCAGAGTGAAGTGGAAAATCATCGTAACAAGAAAATAAAGTTTCTACGATATGATCGTGGAGGAGAATATTTGAGTTACGAGTTTGGTCTTCATTTGAAACAATGCGGAATAGTTTCGCAACTCACGCCACCCGGAACACCATAGCGTAATGGTGTGTCCGAACGTCATAATCGTACTTTACTAGATATGGTGCGATCTATGATGTCTCTTACTGATTTACCGCTATCGTTTTGGGGTTATGCTTTACAGACGGCTGCATTCACGTTAAATAGGGCACCATCTAAATCCGTTGAGATGACACCTTATGAACTGTGGTTTGGTAAGAAACCAAAGTTGTCGTTTCTTAAAGTTTGGGGTTGCGATGCTTATGTGAAAAAGCTTCAACCTGATAAGCTCGAACCCAAATCGGAGAAATGTGTCTTCATAGGATACCCAAAGGAGACTGTTGGGTACACCTTCTATCACAGATCCAAAGGCAAGACATTCGTTGCTAAGAATGGATCCTTTCTAGAGAAGGAGTTTCTCTCGAAAGAAGTGAGTGGGAGGAAAGTAGAACTTGATGAGGTAACTGTACCTGCTCCCTTATTGGAAAGTAGTTCATCACTGAAATCTGTTCCTGTGACTCCTACACCAATTAGTGAGGAAGCTAATGATGATGATCATGTAACTTCAGATGAAGTCTGTCGGTGGAAATGACACATATGGGATCATCGGAATCCCTTCTACGGTTGGCAGGCGCGGGGTCGTGAGAAGAGCAGGTCTAACAGGAAGCACACGGATTGTTTACCCAGGTTCGGGCCGCGAGGATGCGTAATACCCTAGTCCCGCTTTGGTGGATGTATTGAGTGTTCTTGTGTTCTTGAGCTAGCTACGGGGTGTAACTTGCCCAAAAGAGCCGAATCCCTCTCCTGGTCACCTTGGGCCTCCTTTTATAAGCGAAAGGGGTTCCATAGTGGCACACAGGAGGTGGAAAGGTCTACAGTGCTGCGAGCTTAACGCCCGTATTACAGGACAAGACGCATTTAATGCATCACTTAGGTGTCCCTTAGCTTTATCGGGGATGGGAACGAGGCCCGTCCCATCCGTCGCCGCCTCGCCTTGCTTCGACACACGCCCAGGCCAGTGATGCATGCGGCGCCATGTAGGCAGGCAGGCTGCTAAGGTGGCGCAGTGGTGGAGCCTTCATGAAGATTTGCATGCCACCACGCAGGTGCTTGCTGAGTTGGAGTAGAGGCCGCCCGTCGCCACGCAGGTGGCTGCCCAGCTGGTTGAGCTAGCAGCTGCTTGGGAACGACGGTGGAGTCTTGGTCGACGCGGGCCTGGCTGTGGCCCCGCTGATTTCCTCGGCAAGGGCCTTGCCGGGGGCCCGGCAAGGGTCTCGCCGTGGCGTTACAGTCGTCCCCGGCAAGGCGCTTGCCGGGGGTCTTGTGGATCTCCTCAGCTAGGATCTCGCCGAGGGTCGCCGTCTTCTGGTCCTCATCTGATCTCACATGTTTATGATCTTGACAAAGATCTGCATGCCACCACAGAGGTGCCTCCCGAGCCCTAGTTCCAGTACATTTGTTGGCAGCGTTTGGATCCTTTTGGGCTCAAGGGTGGCTCGCTCTGCTGGTGTTTGGGCAAGATGCCCCGGCAAGGCTCTTGCCGGGGCCGCGGAGGCCGCCCCGGCAAGGATCTTGCCGGGGCCGCGGAGGCCGCCCCGGAAAGGATCTTGCCGGGGGAGTCCACCTCACCCTCTTGCTCTTTGTGTCTCTGATCTTGGCATTGTTTTGGTTGTCTTGTGCTTCGGCTTATCTCCAGCTTCCCTCCTTTGCCCTGCTACGTGCGGCCGTGGCACGTGGCTCTGACTGCCCGTGCACAAGTAAAGGGGTCAAAAGAAGAGCCCCTACTTTTGTACACCGACAGGAGCCCCCGGGCCTGGGCCACACATAAGCGCGACACGTTGTTGGGCCAGGCCCAGAACGGTGCGCGGGCAGGTGGGGCGGATTTTACCGCAGTAACTGTTTCGTCCGCTGCGTTTCCCCATGACCTGCGTTGAACGCGCGACGTGGGGGGTCGTGCGTGACATGGGGGTCATGCGCGATGCGGTTCCTGCACGCATGCGTCACGTCGCAGTAAAGAGGCGGCTCGCGCCTTCCCCATAAAAAGAGGGAGGCGTTGAGGCGTGGCTCATTTACTGAGTGGACTCGGGTCGCAGTCTTCAAGGCGCCCACGCCCCATGATCACGAGGCGTGGAACGGTCGCCTCACCCGTCCACTCGATTCTGCTCGCTCGCCACGTGTCCTCCATGCAGTGGCAAGTGGTGGGGGCGGGAAACTGGGCTGTCGCTTATTGGGGCAGCGGGTCGGTCCTAATTCCCTGTGCCTCCGATGGCTGGATTGGCCGAGTGGGGCGGCCGCGCCTCGACCCCGCCTCTTTATAAGGAGGGGGAGGGGGATGTCACCCCCACATTCCCCCAGCATCCATCGTCTCCCACTTCCGCTCCTTCCTTCCACCCGTCATGGCGAGAGGGGGCGCAGGTCCTTCAACGGTGGGGGCGAGGGTCGCCGCTCGACAGCGCGTTCCTCCTTCCCACGAGCTCGCGGCGGCGGAGCCGGCTATGAGAGGAAGGGGGAGGGGGCGAGGCCGAGGTCACCGCGGCCGCCAGGGGAGAGGGGGATGAGGCGGCGCGATGGCCGTGCCTCCGCCAGCGATGCCTCCCGCGATGGAGGGCCACATCGGGGACCAGCTCCGCGAGTTCTTCATCAGGCTGCGCCGGCCACCACGTCGTCGTCTCCGCCTCCCCTACCCTTTCGCTCAGGAGATGGAGCTTGATCCACCCCAGACCCTCAGGCTGCACATGTGGGGCTGCGGGAGCGGTGGCACGCGGGTCGACGTCGACCTCCCCGCTTCTCATGTCATGTACCTCCGTCGTGGATGGAAGACGTTCGCTCGCATCCATAGCCTGACGGCGGGGCTCGTCCTCTACTTCAAGTTAATGGAGGGCGGCCTGCTCTCCGTCATGGTCTTTGGAGATCTTGGAACTCGTCTAAAGTGCTGCGTGGAGAGCTCCTCCGACGATGAAGATTCCTCCTCGAGCGGGAGTGACGAGGAGGACAGTGACATCGACGACGAGGGAGTCGGGCGGCAGGATGCCGACCCCGACTTTGACTGACCGCGCGCCCTTCCCTCGGCCTCGCGCCCTGCCGAGGGCCCTCCTTGCCAAGCTCTCCATCGGGGCGCTCCCCTTCGTCTCCTTGGGCGGCTGGCGTAGGAGGGCCGGAGAAGGAGAAGAAGGCGGGTAGCGGCCGTCAAGTCGGAGTACGCGGGCACCGACGCCTTCGTCGCATATTGTCAGCCCGCTGCCTCATCTTCCATCTCCTTTCTCGGCACCAAGATGTTCTCTTGGTGCCTTCTGCTCCTCACACCTCGCCTAGGCGCTCCTTTTACCCTCCTGCTATCTTGTTCCACCTTCTGAGGAGAGGGACAAGAAAGGGATTATAGGCACCTTATCTCTTTTTAGTTTGTAAGCCTGCGGGCACTTGTTAATTTTAAGACTTGTAATCCCCTTGCTCATGTTTTTAATTCCGTATGAACTGTACCTGTATGGGATGTTTTTAATGAAAAAGGGTGTTTGCCGGGTTCTTTCTGCGTGAGCGAGGCCCATGCCAAGGACGGATCCTTGTTATTTCTAAGATAAACATTGTCGCCCGGCAACAGGCCTTGCCGTCTTCCCACTTAAGTCGACCATTCTCGCGCTCTTGGCGGAGGCATAGGCGAAGTAGGGTTAGGCCCCTCATGTATTTCCTGGCCACCGCGTCTGCGACCAAATTCCGACCCAGGAGGTAGCTCTTGGGTATAGGAAAGGGGGAGCACGGTGGTCTTAAGAACGTAAACGAGGTTTCACATGTCCCAGTTCTATACGAAAATGCATAACAGGGGGATGAAAGACTTATCTGAATCCGCAGCCCCCAGCAACCTTGGCTTGCCGTGGTTGGATCCTTGTATCTTCTGCCCCCGGCAGTCTTGGCCTGCCGGGGCCGGAGCGCCAGTTCGTTCCCTTTTTCCCAAGCGGCTCAGCAGAAGTGTCCACGTGCCCTGCGAACCAAAGAGAACAAAAAGACGCACACTCGACCTCTAGGCTAGGGGTTAGTCGCCGCTAAGCACTATCAACCCTAACCGAGGGAGAGATGTAACCTAGCATGCATGTTATAACTTAGGGCGCCAACGCTTCATTTATTTATGCTCAGGGTCTGCGCCTGGCTTTGTACAGAGGGTTACATGCCTTATCGGCAAAGCTTGTACAAAAGGTGGCTTGCCAGGAGGCCCGGCAAGCTGCGCCTTATGGGTAAAACTTGCGAAGATGCTCGATGTTCAAGGAGTTGCTCACTGGGACAACATCTTCGGTCTCCAGGCGGACTGCGCCGGGCTGGTGACTCGTATTACCCGATAAGGGCCTTCCCACTTCAGCGTCAACTTGTTGGAATTCTTGGCCGACTGAACGCGCCGAAGAATAAGGTCGCCTTCCTCAAAGCTTCGGGCATGAAACTTGCGGCAATGGTAGTGGCACAAGGCTTGCTGGTAGCGCGCTGCTCTCACAGCCGCCCGAAGACGATCTTCGTCAAGGAGCGTTGCGTCATCTTGACGCAATTGCTCTTGCTCAAGCTCGTCATAAGCGAGCACTCGAGGTGACCCGTACATGAGTTCTGTGGGGAGAACTGCCTCTACCCCATATACTAGGGCAAAGGATGTCTGGCCGGTGGCTCGATTTGGCGTCGTCCTGATCGACTAAAGAACCGCCGGCAACTCATCAATCCAGCGCCTTCCGCTCTTGTGCAGCCTGTCAAAAGTCTTCGCTCTCAGGCCTCGCAACACTTCAGCATTTGCCCTCTCCGCCCGGCCATTGCTCCGCGGGTGTGCCACGGAAGAAAAACAGACCTTGCTGCCGAGGTCTTGGATGTATTGCATGAAGGTGTGGCTTGTGAACTGTGTGCCGTTGTCGGTGATGATTCTGTTTGGTACACCAAAACGACAAACTAGCCCTTTGAAGAACTTGACAGCTGACTGTGCGGTAACCTTCCTCACCGCCTCCACCTCCGTCCACTTTGTGAACTTGTCGATTGCGACGTACAAGTACTCAAAGCCCCCGACAGCACGAGGGAAAGGGCCTAGTATGTCGAGCCCCCAGACCGAAAATGGCCAGGATAGAGGGATTTTTTGAAGGGCTTGAGCTGGCTGATGAAGCTTCTTCGAATGGAACTGGCACGCTTCACACTTGGTTACTAGTGCCGTCGCATCCTGGAGGGCGGTGGGCCAGAAGAAGCCTTGCCAGAATGCCTTGCCGGCAAGGGCCCTCGACCCTATGTGGGAGCCACATATGCCTCCATGCATCTCTGCCAACAGCTCCAGCCCTTCCTCCCGGGGGATGCACTTCCATTTCACACAGTTCGGTCTTTTTCTGTACAGGACGTCATCTACGAACTGGTACAAGGCAGACCGACGGGCTAGTTTTCTCGCTTCTTCCTGCTCCTCAGGAAGTTCCCCTCTCTGGAGGAAGAGGACGGTATGCTGTGCCCATGCCGGAGCCTGGGGCTCGACGGCAAGGACCAAAGGAATCTCTTCCGCCATGGGGGCAGCCATCTCTACGGCCAGGGCTTGGCGCCCTGCCGAAGCCAGCTGCCCTTTGGCAGGCTCAGAATCCGCGGCAATACCCTTGCCGGTGGCCCCTGGGGGCTCGGCGGGAAAGTACTTGCCGGGGCCTGACTTCCTCCGCTTGTTCTGCTCCATTGATGGTTCGACGGATGGTTGAGTTAATCGAAGCAAAAAGGTACCTGGTTCCACAGGTAGCTTGAATGCAGCGCGCTTTGACAGGTAGTCAGCGATGTCGTTCTTCGCTCGAGGAACGTGCTCCGCTTGTATACCGTCGAAGCGCTCCTCCAGCTTCCTCACCTCATCTACGTAGGCCTCCATCAATGGACTCTGATAATCTTTGTTGACTTGTCTGATGACAAGCTGCGAATCACCCCTGACGATGAGCTTCTTCACCCCGAGGTCTGCCGCGATCCTAAGACCGGCAAGCAGCCCCTCGTACTCAGCAGTGTTGTTTGTGGACATCTCCCTGGGGAAGTGCATCTGGATCACATACTTGAGGCGCTCTCCGGTGGGTGCGACAAGCAGCACACCGGCACCGGCGCCTTGCAGCGAGAAAGCCCCATCAAAGTACATGATCCAGTCGCGATTCGCTTCCTTGCCGGGGAGAGCGGTCTCCCGGATTTCTTCGTCGGGCGTTGAGGTCTATTCTGCAATGAACTCTGCTAAGACTCTGCTCTGGATTGTCGAAGTACTTTCAAACTTCAACCCAAAGCTTGACAACTCCAAGGCCCACTCCAAAATCCTTCCGGTTGCATCTGGGTTGTGCAGTATCCGTTGTAACGGGAGGCGGGTGACGACAGTGATCTCGTGGGCTTGGAAGTAATGACGCAGCTTCCTCGAGGCCATAAGGAGGCCGAAGAGCAATTTCTGCACACCGGAGTACCTTGACCTAGCCCCCTGCAAGAGGGAGCTGACAAAGTAAATTGGATGCTGCATCATCTTCTTCTTCTGCACCACTTTGCTTGGCTGCGCGGGCCCTGTCCCGATGGCGTCAGACTCTGCCGGGGGCCTTGCCTTGCCGGCACCAGGCCCTGCCGCGGGAATCTCTGACTTGCCATCCGCCGGTCCTGCCGTTGCCACTGCCTCTTCGTCGACCTCCCTGTGCGCCACTAGTGCGGCACTGACCACTTGATTCATTGCCGCCAGATATAGCAGCAACGGCTCTTGTGGTTTAGGCGCAACCAGTATTGGCGTAGAGGAAAGGTATTTCTTCATATCCTGCAACGCTGCCTCGGCCTCTGGGGTCCACTCCATTGGGCCTGCCTTCTTCAAGATTTTAAAAAAGGGAAGGGCACGCTCAGCGGACTTGGAGATGAATCTGCTCATGGCGGCAACGCAGCCAGTGAGCCGGCGCACATCCTTGATCCGCTTGGGTGACTCAATCTGCTCAATAGTCTTGATCTTGTCCGGGTTTGCCTCGATCCCACGCTGCGACACAAAGAACCTGAGAAGTTTTCCAGACGGAATGCCAAAGACACACTTCTCAGGGTTCAGCTTGAGGTTGATCTTGCGTAGGTTGGCAAACGTCTCCTCTAAGTCTTGTACAAGGGTCGCCTTGTCCTTGGTTTTGACCACTATGTCATCCATATAAGCTTCCATATTTCTATGTAGCTGGGGCTCAAAACCAATCTGGACCGCCCTTGCGAATGTCGAGCCAGCACTCTTCAACCCGAAAGGCATCCGTAAAAAGCAATACGTACCACATGGGGTGATAAATGCTGTCTTCTCTTCATCTTCTCTTGTCATGAAGATCTGGTGGTATCCCGAGTAGGCATCGAGGAATGACAACAGATCACACCCGGCTGTGGAGTCAACAATCTGGTCGATGCGCGGCAATGGGAAGGGGTCCTTAGGACAAGCCTTATTGATATCTGTGTAGTCAATACACAGCCTCCATTTCCCATTCGCCTTGCGCACCACCACCGAATTGGCCAACCACGTCGGATGGAGCACTCCTCTCACCAAACCTGCCGCTTCCAATTTCCTGATCTCCTCTGTGATGAACTCCTGTCGTTCCAAAGCTTGCTTCCTGACCTTCTGCTTGACGGGTCGTGCATGGGGACAGACAACAAGATGGTGCTCAATCACTTCCCTGGGAACGCCGGGGATGTCAGATGCTTGCCATGCAAACACATCGACATTCGCCCGCAGGAAAGTGACGAGTGCACTTTCCTATTTGCTGTCGAGGGTGGAGCTTATGGTGAAATCCCCTCCCGTGCCATCCTCCTTGACGGACACCTTCTTGGTCTCTGGTGGTGCAGCTCTGGATTTCTTGCTCTTGCCGGTGGAGCTCTCTGGCACATCCTCGACGGTAGCACAACACTCTGAAGAGGTGCGCTTGCCGGAGTGGGTGCGAGAGGTCCTGCCTTTGGTCCTTGCCGTCCACAGCCAGGCCCGTGTCGACCAAGACTCCACCACCATTCCCAAGCAGCTGCTAGCTCAACCAGCTGGGCAGGCACCTGCGTGGCGACGGGCGGCCTCTACTCCAACTCAGCAAGCACCTGCGTGGTGGCATGCAAATCTTCGTGAAGGCTCCACCACCGCAAGCCTGCCTGCCTACATGGCGCCGCATGCATCGCTGTCCTGGGCGTGTGTCGAAGCAAGGCGAGGCGGTGACGGACGGGACGGGCCTCGTTCCCATCCCCGATAAAGCTAAGGGACACCTAAGCGATGCATTAAATGCATCTTGTCCTATAATACGGGCGATAAGCTCGCATCACTGTAGACCTTTCCACCTCCTGTGTGCCACTGTGGCAACCCTTTCGCCTATAAAAGGAGGCCCAAGGCGACCAGGAGAGGGATTCGGCGCTTTTGGGCAAGTTACACCCCGTAGCTAGCTCAAGAACACAAGAACACTCAATACATCCACCAAAGTAGGACTAGGGTATTATGCATCCTCGCGGCCCAAACCTGGGTAAACGATCCGTGTGCTTCCTGTTAGACCTGCTCTTCTCACGACCCCGCGCCCGCCAACCGTAGAAGGGATTCCAGTGATCCCATAGGTGTTGTTTCCACCGACATGTTTGGCGCGCCAGGTAGGGGGCGCAGTTGTGAGAATCTGGTTTAGCAGCCGGCCTAGCAGTTTCTCGTGGCCACGGCCGGCGGAGAAGAAGACGACCAAGAGGGCGGCGCTGCCTGCAAGTGCGGAGGGCGCCAGTGCGACGACAGGAAAGCTAAGTCATGCCGAACTTTAGATATTTCCTTTTTATATAAGGTTATTCCCCTCGGAGATCTCATTCTTTGTATGGAAAACCTGCACGCAAAGGGGCCCTCCCGCAATTGGCAACGCCCTTGTTCTGTTTCGAGTCCGCTCAACAGCTCAAGCAGCCGCGTCGAGAGGGGCAGGGTAGCCTTCCGCAATTGGCAACGCTCTCGATTCTGACTCGAGTCAAGCTCGACAGTTCGAGCGGCCGCGTTAAGGGCGGTAAGGTGGTTCGCGCGGCAGCAAGCACACCCGGCATACCATTGGGGATCCGTCCTCAAGACGCCGCCATGGGTTTATGCGCCGGCATGCCTACCGGGTTAACATAGGGTGGACATACAAAGGAAAATCGAACAGGAAAATAACATGCATAATATCAAAAGTACTGCAGAGTTATATTACATCACTTGTTGCCGCAGTTCTAACTAAAGATAAAAATTGTCTTGGTTGTGAACCTGCAGCAACGAAAAGAAACGGGGTGCCTAATCCTGGCGCTGGCCCTCCACCCTCTGGATTCCGTCGATGCGTCTGATGATGGGCTTGATATGCTCCTTGAGCGCCGCGATGTCCGCATCCTCCGGCAAGCTCTCCAGCGCAGCTCCGAAGTCGAGGTCAGGATTCCAGTGTGCCACCTTGGCGAGGACCTTGGTCATGGCACCCCGGCAAAGCCTCCGGGACTCATCGGCTAGAGAGGCCTCCCGGTTGGAGTGGAGCTGCTCCAGGGCCCCGAGGACACCCTCAAAGAACAGGGTCAGCTTGGCGTTGGGACTCCCGCTCCGCTCCGGGGCATACCTCACATTTGGCATCCCCATGGTAGCCAGCTGCGTGGAGATCCTGCCGGCAATGTCCTCGAGGCGGCTGATCCAGCGATTCTCGCCCTCCACAAAATCCTTGTGGCTGGCGGCTTCGTTCTTCCGCTGCAGCTTCTCGGCCTCCAGATCCTTGGCCAGGGTCTCCTCCCGAGCCTTGGCCTCTGAGAGCATCTCCTCAGGGCCCTCCAGCTTCAGCTTCAGGTATTTGATGGAGTTGTTGGCCTCGGAGAGCTCCTCGGCCCTGCTGAAGGCCGTGCCCTGCGGCTCCGTCAGGGCGCCGTTGAGCGTGTCCTTCTCCTTGGACAGCTTCAGGGCCTGCTCCTTCAGCTCGTCCCGCTCCACCTCCAGCTCCTTCACCCTGCCGGCGTGAACCAGAGCCTGGGCATCGAGCGCCTCCCCGTGCCTCTGCTCCAGCTCTTGGGTCTGCTGCACGACGAGCCTCTCCACCTCCTCATCCTTGCCGTGGAGCGTTGCGACAAGCTTCTCCTCACGCGTGGCAAGGTCCTCCTCCTGGGAGTTCAGCGCGGCCTGGTGCTGGGTCCGAGCGGCCTCGGCTGCGGCGGCCAAGTTCTCCGCCGTCTCCTAGGCCTTCTCAATGTCGGCCCACTTCATGGCGAGCTCCACGCCGCGCTTGGCCAGCTCACCCTGGGCGACCTTCAGCTCCTTGCAAGCCTGGCGGAACCAAGTCTGCGTCTCGGCGACGCGCACCTTAAGGTCCGCCTCCGCCTTGTCCACCGTTGCCATCCTGGAGTTGACCTTGTCCAGGCGGGCGCGGTGGAGAGCCTGGAGCTTCCGGAAATTGGCGCCCATGGCCTGGAGAAGCCGCTCCTCCTGAGAACCGTTACCACCGGTGCTCGGTTCGTCAACAACCTCGAGCCCGACGGCGGCAAGCACCTCCTCGTCGAACACCTCTCCCTCGACGGGCGCCCTAGAGCTCGATGCCCCTGGAAGGTAGACGAAAAGGTCGTCGCTCGCCCTCAGGTACCTGCCGGAGCCAGAGGCGGCGGAGGAGGAAGGCTGGTCATCAACCACCTCCTCCTCGGCAGCGGCCTTGCCAGCCTCCCCGGCCGGTCCCTTGCCAGCCTCCTCGGCAGTAGCATTCCCGGGCTCCCCGGCAGGCCCCTTGGCGACGTCCTCACCAGCGCCCTTGGCGGCCTCCTCGGCGGTGATCTTCTCGGCCTCTGCCTCGGCGGCCTTGGCGACGTCCTCGATGACGGTGTCTATGTCCTCCTGGTCCGCCGACGGACGATCTGGATACCAAGAAGGGGATGAGACAAAGCCAAGACCAAGAGTCAGAAGGGACAGAAAAGGAATAGGAACGGGAGGCGAACGGCTTACCAGCGCCGGGCTGGGAAGCAGAGGTCCCCTCCCCGCCAACATTTGGCGCTGAGGCGAAGCCACCGGAGCCCGAGTTCTCCTCCTCCTCCTCCATGTGCATGGGCTCGGTGCTTGGCGCCCTTGCCGGGGACGCCCCTCGGGGCGGCGTGGTCGATGGGGGCAGCGTGTTGGGGGTAGCCCTCTGTGGCTCCTCCTGCTGCTGTCCTCCTCCTGCAACCACGGCAAGGTCAGCACCAAGAGATCGCGCCCCAACACACGTTGACGAGGGGTGAGTGATGAACTTACGCTGGGGGCTATGCCGGGGGCTATTGTCCGGGCTGCTCAACACCACCAGCGGTGTGCCGGAAGTGCCTGTCGGGGGCTGGCCACTCACCGAAGCCCTGGCTCTCTTTACCCTCTGGGCCAGTTTCTCCGTATCCCTGCAAAGCAGGAGAACAAATCAAGATAGGTGGCGCGGTCTGAGGGGATGGAGATGACAGAAAAGGGACAAGATACTTACTCGTCCTCCACCTCCTCCTCTGCTGCTTTCCTCTTCCTCCTTGGGTTGAGGGACCCGAGGTCAAAGGTGACCTTCGCATCGACGTCTGCCGAAGGAGGGGAGGAGGGCAGAGTCTGGACGCGCTTGGGCGAAGACGAGGCAATCACTTTCTTCTTCGCCACCGCGGCCTTCACCACCTTCTTCGCCGCCGCGGCCCTTGTCTGGCGCGCGGACGCCTCCTGGGCTTGCCGGAGCTGCCCGACCCTGCCGGGCCGAACCGGCTCGCCAGAGGTGGCCTGTCGCAGGACTCGCTCTCTCCCCGTGGCCGGAGGGTCGACAGCCTCAGCCTCCTCCTCCGACGACTCGTCGACCACATCTTCGACGAGAGGGGCCCTGGTGCTGGCCTCCCCAGCGGCCTCTGCCCACTGGGCGAGCTCCTTCTCCTCCGCTTCTGCCGCGTCCTTGTCCTCCACGCCGCCGGTGCTGCCGGCCTCCTTGGCGAGCTCCGCCTCCACCGCCCTGGCGGCGATGTAGTCCAACTCCGCCTGGGTGGTGTCCTGGACGAACCGCGGCTCAGCGGTGACGTACCCCTCATGCAAGGTGTCGAAGAACTCCTGCACTTGAATTTCCTCCGGCTCAACCCAGCTCGGGTCAAGACCATGCGCGTCGAAGTCCGGCATCATGGCGATGATGTCGGTCCGGCGAGAGTTGTTGCTCAGCGGGACCACTCCCGCCGGCAACTTAAACAAGGGCCCCTTGCGACCTTGCCGGCCTTTGCGGCTGCCCTCGCGGCCTTGCCGGACCGCTCGACCTTGCCATCGCGGTTCACGTCGAGCTGAAAGAGCCGCTGGCAGAAGTGGGCATGCCCCATCACCGTAAAGTTGGGGTCGAGGCCGGGGCGAAGCCTCATGATGTCGGCGGCGTTCGTGAAAAGCCAGGCCGTCCTCCCTTTGTTGTGCAGCAGAGCGATTCGGCGGCGGATGAAATCCGCCCCGATCATCTCAAGGGTGAGCCTGGCCTCGGTGAGGCAAAGAATCCTGGTGGTGGCGACCGTGAGCTTCGCATCGTCGGCATCAACATCGCTCCAGTCGCTCCACCGAACTGGCGTCGCCTGGCGAACCCGGCAGAAATCTTGTGGATCATCCTCCTCATTCCAGCACCACCGGCCCCGCCATTCTTCCCACCTCTCCTTCTGAGCGCCCTCCGGGTATGCCCCCTGGACCGTGGGATCCAGGCGACGCAACCGGAAATGGTGCCCCCCGGTTGGATCCGAGGGAAGAAGTAGTGGCGGAAGAGCGTCGTGTTGGGATGCACCCCGGCGAAACCCTCACAGAGGTGCGCAAAGAGAGCCATGCACGCCACGACATTTGGAGTAAAATCCAGAAGGTGGAAGCCGTAGGTTTGCATGACGTCATTGAAGAAATCAGAGGAAGGGGGGGGGCAGAGGCCGCAAGAGAAGTAATCGACGAAAAATGGATACCAATTTGGGGCGGCCTCGGCGCAATTGGCGGGGATAGCATGCGTGGCTGGATGCCCCGTCATCTCCCCCCCGTCTTGCACCCCCACAGGGGCTTGAAGCAGTCCCGGAGTTCGAACACGTCGACCGTCGAGGGGAAGTAGGCGAGCTGCGTCCGTCGTGCCGCCTGCTCACTCTCCTGCGGCTCCGTCGCCCCGGCATCTTTGGCCACTCCTTGCCCTTGGTGGATTTGGGAGCCATGGAGGCTGCGAGAAGCGAGGGGCGGAGGACAGCGAAGACACAGCGGCGGCGAGCAAAGGCGAAAAGCTCGGGAAAGAGGACGAAGGGGGGAGGCAGCGGCTCTTAGATTGGAGAAGACACAGGAAGGGGGGTAAAGTGAGCAGCGCGCCCGCAGTTATCTCTTTTTACGGGGAAGGCGCGGGCCGGCTCCTTTCCCATTAACTGTGACATGACGCATGCGTGCAGGAACTGCATCGCGAATGACCCCCACGTCACGCACGACCCCCACGTCGCGCGTTCAACGCGGGTCATGGGGAAACGCAGTAGACGAAACAGTTATTGCGGTAAAATCCGCCCACCTGCCCGCGCACCGTTCTAGGCTTGGCCCAACAACGTGTCGCGCTTATGTGTGGCCCAGGCCCGGGGGCTCCTGTCGGTGTACAAAAGTAGGGGCTCTCCTTTTGACCCCTTTACTTGTGCACGGGCAGTCAGAGCCACGCGCCACGGCCGCACGTAGCAGGGCAAAGGAGGGAAGTCGGTGATAAGCCGAAGCACAAGACAACCAAGACAACGCCAAGATCAGAGACACAAAGAGCAAGAGGGCGAGGTGGACTCCCCCGGCATGGTCCTTGCCGGGGCGGCCTCCGTGGCCCCGACAAGAGCCTTGCCGGGGCAACTTGCCCAAACACCAGCAGCGAGCCACCCTTGAGCCCAAAAAGGTTCCAAACGCTGCCAACAACTATACTGGAACTAGGGCTCGGGAGGCACCTCTGTGGTGGCATGTAGATCTTTGTCAAGATCATAAACATGTGAGATCAGATGAGGACCAGAAGACGGCGACCCTCGGCGGGATCCTAGCCGAGGAGATCCACAAGACCCCGGCAAGCACCTTGCCCGGGACGGCTGCAACGCCACGGCAAGGCCCTTGCCGAGGACATCAGCGGGGCCACAGCCAGGCCTGCGTCGACCAAGACTCCACCATTGTTCCCAAGCAGCTCCTAGCTCAACCAGCTGGGCAGGCACCTGTGTGGCGACGGGCGGCCTCTACTCCAACTGAGCAAGCACCTGCGTGGTGGCATGCAAATCTTCGTGAAGGCTCCACCACCATGCCACCTCAGCAGCCTGCCTGCCTACATGGCGCCGCATGCATCGCTGGCCTGGGCATGTGTCGAAGCAAGGCGAGGCGGCGACGGACGGGGCGGGCCTCGTTCCCAACCCCGATAAATCTAAGGGACACCTAAGCGATGCATTAAATGCGTCTTGTCCCGGGATCACTGGAATCCCTTCTACGGTTGGCGGGCGCGGGGTCGTGAGAAGAGTAGGTCTAACACTGCAAAGAGGTGCGCTTGCCGGAGTGGGTGCGAGAGGTCTTGCTAGGCTTCTTCTTCCCCCTGGGGCTTCAACGGCAGGAGCAAGTGCCCTGGCGGCAGCTGCTGCAACTGCTTCCTGGTAGAGTAGGTCGACGCAGATTAGCGCATCCTTCTTGTCGCAGGGGACGGTGATGATGGTCATCGGCCCAGGCATCTTCAGTGTGTTGTAGGCGTAATGCGCCGCCGCCATGAACTTGGCTAGTGTCGGGCGGCCTAGGATCTCGTTGTAGGGCAAGGGGATCTCGGCTACGTCGAAGAAAATCCTCTCCGTCCTGTAGTTCAACTCGCCTCCAAACGTCACGGGCAGCGTGACCTTCCCCTTCGGCCGACTCCTTCCCAGATTGACCCCTTGAAACTTGCCCGTTTCCTCGAGGTCTCCATCAGGAATTTGCAGCCTCTTGATCACAATAGGCGAGATCAAGTTCAGACCGGCCCCGCCATCGACTAACATCTTGTTCACCTTGAGGTTGCATATCGTTGGTGAAACCAACAACGGCAAGCACCCGACTGCAGTTGCGCGATCAGGGTGGTCCTCGACGTCAAAGATGATAGGCGTGCTGGACCACTTCAGTGGCTTCTGAGCGTCGAATGATGGCTCTGCTGCTGTGATCTCACGCGCCCACTGCTTGAGATGGCGGTGAGTGGTATGCAGCGAGGCCCCACCATCGACGCACATGGCCTCTGTAGCCTTCTGGAACTCATGCTCATCGGACTCGTTGTTTTCGTCATGATCATCGTCTTCCTGCTTCTTGTCGTGGCCCCGAGCGGGCCTCTCTTGTTGGTTATCCTTGCCGCGGCGACCTCCTTGGCTGCCACGCTTCTTGCCGGATCCCCCGGCACCATCCTGGCCCTTCTCCTTGTCCCCCTCTCATACTCAGCCTTTTGCTTCTCAGCAAGCAACTCGGCTTGCCGGCAGTTCTGGAGGTCGTGGCCCTTGGTGCGATGGATCTTGCAGTACTGCTTGTCGGAGCCCCCTGGCTTGTTGGCAGCCGCCATGGCCCTGCAGGCGGCGCACCCGGCTATTTCCTTGCCGGGGTCGTCTGCCTTGGCCTTCTTGGCAGCGCCGGCGTCCTCGGATCCCTCGATGGCAAGCACGGTCTTATCCTTGCGTTTCCTGTTGCGGCACCGACCCTTCTTTGTTGGGGCGGCGGTGTCTTCGCCCGTGGAGTCGGTTTCCGCGCCGGCGTCCTCGCCGGGGTACTTCCTTCCCTCTTCGGCCCGGGCGCATCTGTCGGCCAAAACATGAAGTTCGGCCACATCCTTGACCTTGTTCATCGCCAGCTCTTCGCACATCTTGCGGTTGTGCACGTTCTGATGGAATGCGCTAATCACAGCGGCGGGATGACCACCGGGGATGTTGTACTGCACCCGGCTGAACCTCTGGATGTACTTGCGCAGGGTTTTCCCTTCCTTCTGGGGAATGATATGCAAATCACTGGCCTGGCCATGAGCTTGGTGGCCTCCGATGAAGGCACCAACGAACTCATGGCACATATCCGACCAAGAAGAAATGGAATCCGCCGGCAAGTGCATCAACCAAGACATGACGTTGGGCTTCAGTGCCAACGGGAAGTAATTGGCAAGCACCTTGTTGTCGCGAGCTCCGGCAGCTTGCATCGCGATGGTGTAGATGCTGAGGAACTCTGACAGATGGGTCTTGCCATTGTACTTCTCGCCGACATCAGGTTTGAACGTGCGGTGGGACGGCCACTGGAACTGCCGCAGCTCACGGGTAAAGGCTGGGCAACCCACCTCGTAAGGTAGGCCGCCGGAGCCCCCCGATGCTGGGTGGTCCATAGCGGGTCCCGCACGCTTATCCGACTGGTGGCGTGTATCGCGCCGAGGCTCGATGGTGGTTCGAGCGTCTTCATGGGCTCGCTCCTGAAGAACTTGGCGTTGATCGCGGTGGGTCCGTGGGTCGGACGACGCTATGGAAATGTTATCACCAGCGTCGTCACGACGGACCAGCACCGGCGGCAGCTGGCGCGGGGGAGGAGAGTGCACTGTGGCTGCAGCTCCCCCGGTCCTTCCACCGCTAGCGTGTGGTGGCTCGACGGAGCGCCGGCCCGAGGGCCCTGCCGGCCGTGGCTCGTCTTTGTTGGCGACGGCGACGAGGCTCCGGATGGTGGCTCTCCACTTGTCGAGCTTCTCCGCAGCAGGGGGGAAGTCGAGGAGCAGCTGCGCACGCGCCAAAGCTTCTGCTGGTGTCGATGGTGGCGAAAGCTGCATGGACCGTGGCGCGCTTCGACTTCTAACCACGTTAGAAGGAGCTCTATCACGACCTAGTGGCTGCGTGCCATTTTCGCAAGTGCTTCGGCGGGCGTGCTAGGCTCCTTCGTCCTGCGGATGATGCACAGGGCTCTTCCCACGGCGGTGTCCAGGGTCACCGGCGTGGCGACGCTGCTCTTCGCGCACACCATGGGAAGAGCGCGCTGTGGGCGCCGGGGTGGGCGTCCTCGAGGTCGTCGCACCGCCCGTGGGTGTTACGACGGTGACCACGGAGGGCCCCGCGCCGCCTGCGGGGGGCCCAGCTCCGTCTCTGGATTTTGCGGCATGTGGCCCGCCGTCTTGCGCACGAACGACGCCGCTCGCCAGGCTCTGACTACCAGAGCGATGCTAGTGCTCGCGGGCCGCGGCTCGGGTTCTGTCGGCGACCGGCCCGCTGCTCGTCCGCACTGGCACGGGCCGTTCGGCTCCCGACGAGCCGATCGCCGTGATCGTCTTCTTCTTGGGAGCCATGGCAATGAAGAACCGCTAGGCTAACTGCTAGATCAGATTCTCACAACTGCGCCCCCTACCTGGCGCGCCAAGGATGTCGGTGGAAACGACACCTATGGGATCACTGGAATCCCTTCTACGGTTGGCGGGCGCGGGGTCGTGAGAAGAGCAGGTCTAACAGGAAGCACACAGATCGTTTACCCAGGTTCAGGCCGCGAGGATGCGTAATACCCTAGTCATGCTTTGGTGGATGTATTGAGTGTTCTTGTGTTCTTGAGCTAGCTACGTGGTGTAACTTTCCCAAAAGAGCCGAATCCCTCTCCTGGTCGCCTTGGGCCTCCTTTTATAGGCGAAAGGGGTTGCCACAGTGGCACACAGGAGGTGGAAAGGTCTACAGTGCTGCGAGCTTATCACCCGTACAGGACAAGACGCATTTAATGCATCGCTTAGGTGTCCCTTAGCTTTATCGGGGATGGGAACGAGGCCCGTCCCGTCCATCGCTGCCTCGCCTTGCTTCGACATGCGCCCAGGCCAGCGATGCATGTGGCGCCATGTAGGCAGGCAGGCTGCTGAGGTGGCGTGGTGGTGGAGCCTTCACAAAGATTTGCGTGCCACCACGCAGGTGCTTGCTGAGTTGGAGTAGAGGCCGCCCGTCGCCACACAGGTGCCTGCCCAGCTGGTTGAGCTAGCAGCTGCTTGGGGACGGTGGTGGAGTCTTGGTCGACGCGGGCCTGGCGGTGGCCCCGCTGATGTCCTCGGCAAGGGCCTTGAAAGTGCGTTATATCGACTAGAGGGGGGTGAATAGGCGATTTTATGAATTCTTCACTGAGAAATTTGCTAGTGAGGAAATTCCTTAGCGAAGAACTACTTGCAGCGGAATAAGTACTCAAAAGTATGCATAGCAGAACACAAGCATGGTCATCATGATGAAATGAAGACAAGCATAGAGTACAGAAAGCGTAAACATAGGATAACACAGGATGAAGACAAACAGACTAAAGAAATTGAACTGAGGAAATTGAGAAAGTCTTCAGTCAAAGTCTTCAAACACAGATATGAACAAGCATACAACACAGTAATGAGGAAATGAAAGAGTTGAGGAAATAGAACCAGTAAGCTTGGTGAAGACAATGATTTGGTAGACCAGTTCCAACTGCTATCTCACTTGTACGTCTGGTTGGAGCGGCTAGGTATTTAAACCTAAGGACACACAGTCCCGGACACACAGTCCTCACCGTATTCTCCTTGAGCTAAGGTCACACAGACCTCGCCCAATCACTCGTGGTAAGTCTTCAGGTGACTTCCAAACCTTCACAAACTCGGTCACTCGGCGATCCACAATTTCCTCTTGGATGCTCTAGACCATGACGCCTAACCGTCTGGAAGAAGCACAGTCTTCAAAGGTAACAAGCGTCGGATCCACGCAGGATCAATCTCTTCAGTGATGCTCAATCACTTAGGGTTTGAAGGTGTTTGGGTTTGGGTTTTCCTCACTTGATGATTTTCGCTCAAAGTCCTCGGAGGATGGGATGCTCTCAATTGACAAGTGCCAGTTTCTCTCGCAGCAGCCAACCAGCTAGTGGTTGTAGAGGGCGGCTATTTATAGCCTAGGGAGCAGCCCGTCATGATAAGACATAAATGCCCTTCAATGATATGACCGTTAGGTGGGGTAGATATTTTGGGACAGCTGGCGCATAGCACAGCAACGGTCGGAAATTTGAGTATCAAATTCCTCAGGGCTATCATGTTCCTCACTGTGTAGGCAATCCGCACTGGCGAATTCCTAACTCCTCAGTCAAAACAAATTCCTCAGAGACCAGAAGAACTTCGTCTCTGTCACTGAAGAATATGACTGAACTTTATGAGATTTCCAATGGCTTCACTCGAAGGGATTGGTAGGTGTAGGATTTTGAGTTGAGCATCACATGGAAATTTTTCCTTATTATTTCCTCGACCCCCTTTAACAGTACGGTGTTTCCTATGACTCAAGAAAGAGAAAATGAAACTACGAAAACAAAAGTCTTCACGCTTCATGTTCCTCAAATGAATACCAAGTCTTCAAGGTCACACCAATTTCTTCACTTTCAAAGTCTTCAGAATGTCTTCAGAAATCCAAAGTCTTCAGTCGAAGAACTTCATTTTTAGGGGTCGACTTTCTCTGTAAAAATCAAACTCATAGACTTATAGACCTGTGTACACTCATAAACACATTAGTCCCTTAACCTATAAGTCTTCAATACACCAAAACCACTAAGGGGCACTAGATGCACTTACAATCTCCCCCTTTTTGGTGATTGATGACAATATAGGTTAAGTTTTCAACGGGGATAAACATATGAAGTGTAAATACTGATATTGAGGAATCTGATTGCAAGATATAGAAGAACTCCCCCTGAAGATGTGCATAGTGAGGAATTTGCTTTTGAAGCAATGCACACTTGAAGAGTTGAATCATGGAGATCTCCCCCTATATCTTGCAATTCATACACGCATTTGACATAATATATGAAGAATTTGAAATGCATGATGAAATATGGTGACTGATGTAATTCAGCATGCGTGCAATAACATTAACGAGTAATAAGCATGCAGAAGAAACAACAAAAGTATCAGGCCACCATAGAGTTTAAGTTTACAACTCGATCCAACAAAGTCATCAGAAGAACGAGAGTTGTAACTTAGAAAAAAACGCCCATATAAGATAGACCCGCTTGAAGACTAACTCAAATTTCTCCCCCTTTGTCATCAAATGACCAAAAGGTTCGAAAATGAGGACTAACGCCCCTGAAGAATATCAAGGTGATGAAGGAGCGTCAGCGTTGTTGGGGTCGTTTGTTGTAGTAGCGCCTGCCGCAGTGTCGTCCAAATCTTCATGTTCATCAGTGTCACGTGATGAAGAATAGGAGCTAGCCACCAAGGAAGGAACCTTGACCTTCTTGTACTTCTTTGGAGGAGGTGCAGCCCAGTCAAAATCTTCCTTGAGACCCATTTTCTTCAGATCTTCTTCACCATATATGTGCGACAGAACAGCCCAGGTGCGGTTGAGGGTTTCATGAAGGTAGTAATGGTTTTTCTTCACTGCATTGTGGGTAGCAGTCATGTTGTGAAGAATTGAACCAAACTGATGCTTGACCCATTTATGATTGTGATCAACCTTCTGGTGAAGACTGAGGAGAAGCTCACGGTCAGTCATCACCCTAGGTGCTGTGCCTTGAGGATTTGGCTTGGTTGCGTTGACGGCAGAGTCATGGGTGACAGAGTCATCATTGGTGGAGTAGGATGCAGCCTTGCGAAATTAACCATCCAATGGATGAATGCCTTCATCAATTACAGCAGTAGCCTTGCCTTTTTCATCAGCTGAGGAAAATGTCCGTTTGAGGACTTCAATCGGGGCCAAGTAGCTGCAATGGTTCAGTGTATCAGCTTTGTAGTTGAGTGAAGCCCTTGTTCTGATGAATCTCATAATCCACAGAGCATAAGGCTTCAACTCAAATGGTGACATTGCGACATTGGCCAGAGTCCTCATGAAGAAATCATGGAAGTTGACAGGAACACCATGAATGATATTGAAAAGCAGATTCTTCATGATGCCAACGACTTCTTCTTCATTCGAGTTGTGGTCCTTGATAGGACTCAATGTCTTCGTCAGAATGCGATAGACAGTCCGAGGCACATACGACAATTCCTTCACAAGGAATTTTGTTCTTGGGGCCTGACCTGGCTTCAATGGCTTCATCAGCACTTGCATATAGTGATCTGTAAGCTCAGGTTCATTGTAGACGCAACAAGCACCTTCAAGGGGAGGACTGAGAGGCAAAGCACGAAGCAATTCAGTAGCTGGTGCTTTGTAGTGAGTATTTTCAGACATCCAGTCCAGCACCCATGAATTCACATCTTCAGAGTCTCCGGTGATGTGCAGAGTTGCATAAAATTGAAGAATGAGCTCCTCATTCAAATCACAGATATCAGTGTAGAAATTTAACAGTCCAGCGTCGTAAAGAACACTGAGGACTGGCCCGAAGCACGGCAGAGATTCCATATCCACGTGAGGAATGTGCTCATGATCGAAGACTTTGTCTTTGTTGAATAGCACTGAGGAATAAAAATTTGCTTGGCTGACAGTCCAGAAACGCATCTTCCTAATGCGAGCAAAGTCATAGGGGTTGTAATTAGTGGAGAATACGTGCTCACCGAAGAAATCATCAGCCTTGAATTTTTGCTTCCTTGAGAATGGATCCTCTGGCTTGGGCAGAGGAGTGTCAGTCAGTTGCATGATGACCTCAGGAAGCGCAATCTCAGGTTCTTCAGGCTGAGGAATTTCTGATTCCTCTTCAGTGGCAGCTTGGTTCTTCAAATCTTCATTTTCATTTTCTTTAGCACTAGCGGCTGGAATGTCTTCATGAGCTTCATCAGATCTCATTTGAACTGTAGTTGCTGGGGACTGAGGAATTTGTTGCAATTGAGTGAAGAGTGGAGAATTGGGGTGCTGACTTTCCCAAAAGTCATCATTCATCACTGGTGTGGTACAGCCAATGTCCACATCTTCATCTTCCATTTCTTCAACGCCAGCCTCTTCAGCAGTAAACTGAGGCATAGGCGAGGAAACTGTGGGGGTTGAAGGGATTTTGTCCACTTCAATTTCTTCATCCATCTGCTCTGACGAAGCAGCAGAAGGATTTTCTTCATCAGATCCTCTAGGGATCACATATTCTTCATCAAAAGGGACGATTTCCTTTGATGGCATGGAGGAAACTGGAACATCATCAATTGGATTAGCAAATGAGCTTGTCAATTTCTTCATCTTCTTTGGTGCTGAAGAATCTGAAGGAGCTGATGCTTTCCTTTTCTTCACTGCTCCACGCTCTGTAGCCTTGGCCTTCTTCACATCTGATGCAGATGGAAGGATTGGAGTTGGAGTAGGCGCAGGAGGAGCAGAGGAATGTGGTTGATTTTCTTCAGGCACAACTGATGCAGTTGCCCTGACCTCTTCATTTTCTTCAGGCGCACCACTAGTGGGTGCCCTGGCAATTTCATCGGTGGCTGGAATGCAGTCATCAGCCCTGGAACTTACATTTTCTTCAGCAGCCTGATTGTCATCAGCGATGCTGGCTTGTTCTTCAGTTGGCTGAGCAGATGCTTCAGCCTGAGGAATTTCTTGTTGCGATGGGGCTGCAACATTGGAGGTGAACATCTTAGTCAGTTTGACAAACCTGACCTTGGCTCCTTTCCAATCAGCATAGTAAGCATTGAAATCATCGCTGAGGACTTTTGATTTCAGACTGGATCTTCACAAGTTCATCAGTTGTCATTGAGACAACGTTGTTCTTCAGGAATTTTTCCTTCCTGTACTGCGCTTTCTTGAGCTGCCTGGCCTTCTCAAATTTCCATTTTTCTTCTTGGATGAAGGCAGTCAGCATATGACTTTGACCAGGAGTCAGCTTGAAGTCAGGCATAGGAGTGTTTGGGTCCTTGTGCCAGAGATCAATATAGTCGAGGATCAACTTTGGATCCAAAAGCAGTGGCACATTTGTGCCCTTGGCTCTAGCGGCCCTGACTTGCCTATCTCTGATGATTTCAGCAAGTTCTTCATCATCAGCTTCGTCTTCTTCAGACGGCACTTGGAAGGCGACCTGCTTCTTGTGAGGACTTGGGCGAGAGCCTCGTCCAGCAGTGGTCTTTGTCTTCAGCAGAGAGGGTCCTGTTGAAGAATTAGGTGCAGCTGAGGAACTAGCTGAAGCTCCTGAGGCAATAGAGATGCCTGTAGTCCTTTGGCATGTGGCAAGATGCACAGGTGCTGAGGATTTTGTCGGAGCAGCTGAGGACTTTGGAGGGGCAGGAGCGGCGTGAGGAATTGGCCGTGAGGGCTTAGCTGAGGAAATTGGCCTTGATGGCATTGAAGAAGAAGCACTTGGCTTGTGCGCAGGCTTCTTTGCCATGGATTTCTTCAGCCTTACAGAGGCCTCAGCAGCAGCAGCAGTGGAGTCTTCGTTGAATTTCCTCATTGCATCTTCTGCCTGTTTGGCCAGCTTGGCCTGGCGCTTGGCCCATTCTTCAGGAAAATCCTCACCGCGCTTGATGCTAGTGGAATCTGCTTCTTGGCTAGGTGCCAATGGTGGTCTTGAGCATGGAGGAGTAACAGCGAATTTCTTCATGTATTTTGGAGTCACATACCTGTACTCCCTCCACTCTTTTGCCCATGTCCTCTCTATCCTCTGAATGCGCACCTTGCGCTGATTTTATCTTCCTCGGGAGTGTGCAGTACCCAGCATAAATGTCCTCAGGGATTTCAAAGGCAGTATTGATTTCAGGCCTCTTTCCTCCTTTCTGTGGCTTCTTTCCATCAGCTATTTTCTTCAGTTGAGGAATTTGAACAATTGAACTCTCTGAAGAAGTATGCAACTTTTCTTCGAGGAACGCTGCAAATGAGTTAAGTTGATGAGAACCTAGTGATTCAGCAGCGGACATGAGTACCTGTGAACAGAGTATAGTTGCGAGGAATTTGGAGAGGTCATATGCGTTCTCAGAAGGTTTTTCAAAAAGAACAAGTTTGAGGAATTTGACCAGATGAGTCTTGAAGAATTTCACTAAGCGTTCTTTGTCTTAGGTTCCAGAGTTGTATAGATCGAAGATCCACACAATTGAGGAATCTTGAAGAAAAATTATTGCTTAGAGAAACGAATCAAGAACAGATGACATGTGAGGTGTTTAGTGTGTGAAGAATTTGAAGAACAAACACCTTTGAAGATTTTGTGGAAATCATTTGAATCAAAGAGGGCAGTAAAAGTAACTTTTAATTAACCTGAACGAAGAACATGACGAACTATGATGTGGAGAAGTGAAGTTCGTCAGTGCAGATCTTCCACGCCCTATTGGCGGAGGAAGACGGCTACAGCGGCGGCGGAGTGAAGATTTCCGCGGCCGGCGTGAGTATGGCGGCGACGAGGTCGAGGCAGTGAAGCTCTTCCTCACCGGCGACGATGAAGTAGCGGCGACGCTAGGGTTTGAGAAGCTCGAGCTGGAGAGAGGTCGAGCGGAGTAAAAGAAGTGAGGAAGGGGAGAGGGGGTATTTATAGCCACGGTGAAAAACTGTTCGCCCGAAGAAATTGGACGAACATGCCCCTGACCCTTCTCATTCGCTTGACATGTGTCACTCACGTACTGAGAAGTGGAGATCATGTTAGATCGTGGGTGAATAGATAAGTATATCGTGGGATGCGGAACGGTTTGAGCGGCAAAACCGAAAATTTGGATAAGATAAGTTAAAAGTTCCGTTCGGAAATTCTTCAGCTGACAAGGACACAGTGAAGATTTTGAACGAGTTTCAAATAGAACGCACATGAAGAATTTGTGAATAGATTGGGTTGAGTATAGCATAGAGGGGGAAGGGTCCGATCACATTCACTTAGCAGAAAAACCAACTTGAAGAATTAGCCATAAGTGAATGATGTAGAGGACATAAACTCATCTATCTATATA
>NC_057796.1:323791133-323828561 GCF_018294505.1 Triticum aestivum | reverse complement strand
GCCAATGAAGAAAAATGACGGAAACAGTGAAGACAATGCAAAGTTGAAGAACATGACCAACTGAGGAATTTCAAACTGAGGAAAAACTCAAATTGAAGATTTCCATCCTTTGTGGTGGCATGACCCACCGTATAAGAATGATGATTTCAGACACCGCGTACAATTGTCGTAGGGCTCTGAGAATCAAATTCTTCATTAATTTCTTCACACTTAGAGTGTTATTCTTCATTGATTGAAGAAAAACCTTTCTTCATGTGTTGCACATCTAAGTCATCAATTTTGCATAAGTGTTAGGATGAGTGTCCTTTTCAAAGAACATTCAAAGATTCTAGGATATTTAGCTCACACCACAACTTGCTAAATCTCTTCTCATCCAAGGGCTTTGTGAAGATATCGGCTAGCTGTTCTTCAGTCTTCACATGCTCAATAAAAATGTAGCCCTTCAACACATGATCACGAAGAAAATGATGACGAATCTGAATGTGCTTTGTCTTCGAGTGCTGAACTGGGTTGTGAGCAATCTTAATGGCACACTCATTGTCATAGAAGAGAGGCACATTCTTCACGTTGACGCCGTAGTCCTTGAGAGTTTGCTTCATCCACAGCAATTGAGCACAACAAGAACCAGCAGCAATGTACTCAGCTTCAGCAGTAGACAGTGATACGCAGTTCTGTTTCTTCGAGGACCAACAGACCAAAGATCGTCCGAGGAAATGACACGTACCAGATGTTGACTTGTGTTCCACACGATCACCAGCATAGTCAGAATATCCAATGAGATCAAAAGCCGAGCCCTTGGGGTACCATAATCCAAGTGTTGGTGTGTGAGCTAGATATCGAAGAATATGTTTCACAGCCTTATGGTGTGATTCCTTCGGTGTAGCTTGAAATCGGGCACACATGCAAACACTAAGCATAATATCTGGCCTAGATGCACATAAATACAATAAAGAACCAATCATGGAGCGGTATACCTTTTGATCGAAGTCAATACCATTTTCATCAGTGCATAGATGGCCATTTGTGGGCGTAGGTATTTTGACGCCTGTGCAATCCTGCATGCCGAATTTCCTCAGTACATCCTTGAGGTATTTCTCCTGAGATATGAATATGCCATTGCGCTGTTGACGAATTTGAAGACCTAAGAAGAATTTCAACTCTCCCGTCATAGACATTTGATATTCTTCAGTCATCATATAGGCAAATTCATCACTATAACGTTGGTCAGTACAGCCAAAGATGATATCATCAACATATATTTGGCACACAAACAATTCATCATCATATAATTTAGTGAAAAGAGTAGGGTCGAGTGAACCGGGTTTGAAGCCTTTCTCCATGAGGAATTCCTTCAAAGTATCATACCACGCCCGAGGGGCCTGCTTGAGGCCATAGAGGGCCTTATTGAGTCTGAAGACTTTGTCAGGATGCTTAGGATCTTCAAAACCTGGGGGTTGAGCAACATATACTTCTTCCTCAAGCTTACCATTGAGGAATGCACTTTTTACATCCATTTGATATAAAGTGATATCATGATGGTTAGCATAAGCAAGTAATATGCGAATAGCTTCAAGTCTAGCAACAGGTGCAAAAGTTTCATCGAAATCAATTCCTTCAACCTGTGTGTAGCCTTGAGGTCCAAGCCATGCCTTATTCCTCACCACAAGGCCATTTTCATCTTGCTTGTTGCGGTAGATCCACTTTGTGCCAATGATATTATGCTTGCGAGGATCTGGACGTGTAACCAGTTCCCAAACGTTGTTGAGCTCGAATTGATGTAATTCTTCTTGCATGGCCTGAATCCACTCAGGCTCCAGAAATGCTTCATCTACCTTAGTGGGCTCTGTGATAGAGACAAAAGCATAGTGCCCACAAAAGTTAGATAAATGTGAAGCTTTTGAGCGTGTGAGAGGACCTGGTGCTTCAATGTCATCGATGATCTTTTCAACTTGCACTTCTTTTGCAACGCGAGGATGAGTAGGTTGTCGTCGAGGAATATGATCAACATTTTCTTCAGCACCATTTTCTTCAGCATTTTCTTCAGGTGCATTAGCCCGACGTTCTTCACGTTCTGGAATGAATTCTTCAGGAGATTCTTCGGTAGGAATGACATCCTCAGTAGCCTTGAACTTGATAGTTTCCTCAGGAGCTGGTTCATCTATCACAGAGGGTAGGTGCTCTCTTTGTGAGCCATTAGTTTCATCGAACCGCACATCTACAGTTTCAACAACCTTGTGAAGAACGTTGTTGAAGACTCTGTAGGTGTGCGAGTCCTTTCCGTAACCAAGCATAAAACCTTCATGTGCTTTCGGTGCTAACTTAGCATTGTGATGAGGATCTCTAATCCAACATTTAGCACCGAAGACTTTGAAATAACTCACATTGGGTTGCTTGTCAGTGAGGAGTTCATAGGCAGTCTTCTTGAAGAATTTGTGAAGATATACCCTATTGATGATGTGGCACGCAGTATAAATTGCCTCAATCCAGAAGTGACGAGGCGTCCTGTACTCATCAAGCATAGTGCGAGCCATCTCAACAAGTGTTCTGTTCTTGCGCTCCACGACGCCATTCTGCTGAGGAGTGTAAGGAGCAGATAACTCATGAGTAATACCAAGTTCATCAAGATAGTCATCACGACCAGAATTCTTGAACTCAGTTCCATTGTCACTTCTGATGTGCTTGATCTTCACACCAAAGTTGGTTGAAGCCCTCGAGGAAAATCGTTTGAAGACTTCCTGCACTTCATGTTTGTAAGTAACAATGTGTACCCATGTGTATCGAGAGTAATCATCAACAATAACAAATCCATAGAGAGATGCATCATTTGTGACAGCTGAGTAATGGTAAGGACCAAAGAGGTCCATGTGAAGCAATTCAAATGGTTGAGCAGTGGTCATGATAGTCTTCGCTGGATGCTTAGCATTGGTCATCTTTCCAGCTTCACAAGCTCCGCATAAATGATCCTTGAGGAATTTGACATTCTCAATGCCAATGACATGCTTCTTCTTCGCAAGCGTGTGCAAATTCCTCATGCCTGCATGACCAAGTCGTCGATGCCATAGCCACCCTTCTTAAGCTTTTGCAAGTAGGCACACGGCTGGTTGCGGTCCTATAGAGAAATCAACAATATACAAGTCTCCTCTCCTAAAGCCTTCGAAGACTTTGGAATTGTTAGCTTCCATAACCACAACACAACGATACTTGCCAAAGACAACTACCATATCAAGATCACAAAGCATTGAGATAGACATGAGGTTGTATCCAAAGGACTCGACAAGCATGACTTTGTCCATGTGTCAATCCTTTGTGATCGCAACCTTACCTAGACCCAATACCTGACTTTTGCCTTTGTCAGCGAAGATGATATGCTTCAGATGCGATGGTGATAAGGGTGCATCCATCAATAGATTCTTGTCACCAGTCATGTGATTAGTACATCCACTATCGAGGACCCACTCAATGGCTTTGGGTTGATCATCCTGCAGATGAATTAGTGCAGCTTACGAACTTCATATACTTCATTAGTGAAGAATATGACATCACAATTCATCAGACCAATTTCATCAAGCAGTGCAACAGTTGAAACAATATGAGGACGTGTGAAATGAAAGTTCATTTCTTCATGATTAGCCTGCGTCCTTTCAGGCACTTTTCAGGTCTCCAGCAAATTCTTCAGACGTTTAAGTACGTCTGGAGACCTGACCCTGCATAAAAGATTAGTTCTTTTTCTTCACCACCCACATCTGAAGGGGTGGCAAAGAGTTCATCATTCTGCGAGCTCCATACGAGAAAGGTGGCATAGAAGCCAATCCATTTCGTTTCACATAAGAGGAGTTAGGGTAAGCATATGAATAAGCAGAGAAATTCTTCAAGGACTTATGAACATAATGATTAGAAGAATAATGCTCATATTCATAGCCCTTGGCTCTTCCCTGCGAAACAGAGTTGTTAGCACGATGATGTTCATATGAGGACTTTAATCCTCTTGAGGAATATGATCCATGTGAGGAATTTGGTCCGTATGAGGACTTGGATCCATATGAAGAATTTGATCTGGGGTTTCTATTCTTCACAGGTGGTGTCATGAGGACATTCACCTGAAGACTTTCAAGGCACCTTTTGGGAACCCAGATTTTCTTCATAGGAGAACCGTTCCTGCAGTTAGTGCCAACATATCTAGCAAATACTTCACCATTCTGATTTTTGAACAGTTGATAGTTGGAGTCAAATGACTCATAAGAAGAATGAGAATATTCACATGTAAAGCCAGATAAATTAGATGGATCAACTGGAGGTCCCTTTGCAGCAACCCATGAGGTTTTGGGGTACTGCTCAGGCTTCCAATATGTACCATCAGCATTGTGTTTCCTCTCAAAGGCAATACCCTCTTTCCTAGGGTTCCTGTTGAGGATCTGCTTTTTAAGCACATCACAAAGAGTCTGATGCCCTTTGAGGCTTTTGTACATGCCTGTCATGGACAATTCCTTCAGCCCTACATCGTCAGTAATACTAGCAATGTCCTCAGATGAGGAATTAATGATAGCAGAGACAGTTGAAGAATTTGTAGCATTAGAAGCATTTGAACATTCAGGTGAAGAATTAGCGGATTCACGTTCAATGCATTTCAAACATGGAGGAACAAATTCTTCCTGAGCAGCGCTGATTTGTTGAGCAAGTAATGAATCGCGCTCCTTCTGAAGATCTTCATAACTCACTCTTAGCTTTTCAAGATCTTGGTTTCTTTGAAGAAATTCATAAGAAAGCTTCTCATGATCAGACAAGAGAGTGTTATGATGACCTTGAAGGTTATCAAACCTAGTCTGAAGTCTCTGAAGATTTTCAGTCAAGGTTTTAGTGCGATCCATTTCTTCACCCAACATATCATCACTTTTGTCTAGCATGTTTTGAACCTTTTCAAAGGCCCTTTGTTGTTTCACAGCAATCTTAGCAAGTTTAGAATAGCTGGGCTTAAGGTTTTCATCAGATTCATTTTCACTTGATTTAGAGGAGGTATATTTGAGTACCTTGGCACCCTTTGCCATGAAGCAATAGGTGGGAGCGTAGTCATCATTGCCTTCATCAGCCTTGTTGGTGAGTTCATTTTTCTCAGTGTTGAAGATAGACTTGCTGACGAATGCAGTGGCGAGGGCTAGGCTCGCCACACCGGATTCGGAATCCTCAGATGCCTCCTCTTCCTCATTTTCTTTAGATTCAGCCTCAGAGTCCATTTCCTTGCCAATGAATGCTCGAGCCTTCTTGGAGCTGCTCTTCTTGTGAGATGAAGACTGAGGATTTTGATGATGAAGATTTTGAGGATTTCTTCTTTTTCTTCGCATCATCAGAACTGTAATCCTTGTATTTCTTCTTCTTTGATTCCTTTTCCCACTGAGGACAATCTTGAATGTAGTGTCCGGGTTTCTTGCATTTGTGACAAAGCCTCTTCTTGTAGTCACTGGATGAGGAATCATTGCTCCTTGAGGGTCTTCCAAAGCGACCACGTCTTGAGAACTTCTGGAATTTCTTCACGAGCAGTGCTAGATCATGGCTCAGTTCTTCAGGATCACTAAGGCTGCTGTCAGAGTCTTCATCTTCAGACTCAGAAACTGCCTTGGCCTTCAGTGCACGTGATCTACCATAGCTCGAACCATAGAGATATCTCTTTTCAGATAGTTGGAACTCATGAGTATTTAGCCTCTCGAGGATATCAGCGGGATCAAGTGACTTGTAATCAACACGTTCTTGTATCATCAATGCCAGAGTATCAAATGAGGAATCAAGCGATCTCAACAATTTCTTCACCACCTCATGGTCGGTGATGTCAGTGGCACCAAGCGCTTGAAGCTCATTTGAGATGTTAGTGAGGCGATCGAAGGTTTGTTGAACATTTTCATTGTCGAGTCTTTTGAAGTGGTTGAAGAGATTGCGAAGAACATCAACTCGAGAGTCACGCTGAGTTGAGACTCCTTCATTTACTTTGGATAGCCTATCCCAGATAAGCTTAGCAGTTTCCAAAGCACTCACTCTTCCATACTGTCCTTTGCTCAGATGGCCATATATGATATTCTTTGCTTGAGAATCGAGTTGCTTGAATCTCTTCACATCGGTAGCGTTCAATGAGGGTGAGACAGAGGGAACACCATTTTCCAGAACATACCAGAGATCATTATCAATTGCCTCAAGATGCATTCGCATCTTATTCTTCCAGTAGGGGTAGTCTGTCCCATCGAAGGTAGGACACCCACCAAAGACCTTGATCATACCTGCGGTCGACATAACTAAAACTCAAGGTGGTTAAACCAAAATCACACAGAACAAGGGAGTACCTTGCTCTGATACCAATTGAAAGTGCGTTATATCGACTAGAGGGGGGGTGAATAGGCGATTTTTATGAATTCTTCACTGAGGAATTTGCTAGTGAGGAAATTCCTTAGCGAAGAACTACTTGCAGCGGAATAAGTACTCAAAAGTATGCATAGCAGAACACAAGCATGGTCATCATGATGAAATGAAGACAAGCACAGAGTACAGAAAGCGTAAACACAGGATAACACAGGATGAAGACAGACAGACTGAAGAAATTGAACTGAGGAAATTGAGAAAGTCTTCAGCCAAAGTCTTCAAACACAGATATGAACAAGCATACAACACAGTAATGAGGAAATGAAAGAGTTGAGGAAATAGAACCAGTAAGCTTGGTGAAGACAATGATTTGGTAGACCAGTTCCAACAGCTGTCTCAGTTGTACGTCTGGTTGGAGCGGCTAGGTATTTAAACCTGAGGACACACAGTCCTCACCGTATTCTCCTTGAGCTAAGGTCACACAGACCTCGCCCAATCACTCGTGGTAAGTCTTCAGGTGACTTCCAAACCTTCACAAACTCGGTCACTCGGCGATCCACAATTTCCTCTTGGATACTCTAGACCATGACGCCTAACCGTCTGGAAGAAGCACAGTCTTCAAAGGTAACAAGCGTCGGATCCACGCAGGATCAATCTCTTCAGTGATGCTCAATCACTTGGGGTTTGAAGGTGTTTGGGTTTGGGTTTTCCTCACTTGATGATTTTCGCTCAAAGTCCTCGGAGGATGGGATGCTCTCAATTGACAAGTGTCAGTTTCTCTCGGAGCAGCCAACCAGCTAGTGGTTGTAGGGGGCGGCTATTTATAGCCTAGGGAGCAGCCCGTCATGATAAGACATAAATGCCCTTCAATGATATGACCGTTAGGTGGGGTAAATATTTTGGGACAGCTTGTGCATAGCACAACAACGGTCGGAAATTTGAGTATCAAATTCCTTAGGGCTATCATGTTCCTCACTGTGTAGGCAATCCGCACTGGCGAATTCCTAACTCCTCAGTCAGAACAAATTCCTCAGAGACCAGAAGAACTTCGTCTCTGTCACTGAAGAATATGACTGAACTATATGAGATTTCCAATGGCTTCACTCGAAGGGATTGGTAGGTGTAGGATTTTGAGTTGAGCATCACATGGAAATTTTTCCTTAGTATTTCCTCGACCCCCTTTAACAGTATGGTGTTTCCTATGACTCAAGAAAGAGAAAATGAAACTACGAAAACAAAAGTCTTCACGCTTCATGTTCCTCAAATGAATACCAAGTCTTCAAGGTCACACCAATTTCTTCACTTTCAAAGTCTTCAGAAAGTCTTGAGTCGAAGAACTTCATTTTTAGGGGTCGACTTTCTCTATAAAAATCAAACTCCTCATAGACTTATAGACCTATGTACACTCATAAACACATTAGTCCCTTAACCTATAAGTCTTCAATACACCAAAACCACTAAGGGGCACTAGATGCACTTACAGGCCTTGCCGGGGGCCCGGCAAGGGTCTTGCCGTGGCGTTGCAGCCGTCCCCAGCAAGGTGCTTGCCGCCGGTCTTGTGGATCTCCTCGCCTAGGATCCCGCCGAGGGTCTCCGTCTTCTGGTCCTCATCTGATCTCACATGTTTATGATCTTGACAAAGATCTGCATGCCACCACAGAGGTGCCTCCCGGGCCCTAGTTCCAGTACATTTGTTGGCAGCGTTTGGAACCTTTTGGGCTCAAGGGTGGCTCGCTCTGCTGGTGTTTGGGCAAGTTGCCCCAGCAAGGCTCTTGCCGGGGCCGCGGAGGCCGTCCTGTGAAGGATCTTGCCGGGGGAGTCCACCTCGCCCTCTTGCTCTTTGTGTCTCTGATCTTGGCGTTGTCTTGGTTGTCTTGTGCTTCGGCTTATCTCCGGCTTCCCTCCTTTGCCCTGCTACGTGCGGCCGTGGCGCGTGGCTCTGACTGCCTGTGCATAAGTAAAGGGGTCAAAAGGAGAGCCCCTACTTTTGTAAATCGACAAAGTCACTACCAAACCTCGTAGGTCAACCAGAGTAAGATCCGCACCAGAGTGGTACGGTAATCCTGTTCTGGAGGTCATGTTACTTGACCATGATGAACCTACGAACTATGAGGAAGCGATGATGAGCCCAGATTCCGCAAAATGGCTTGAGGCCATGAAATCTGAGATGGGATCCATGTATGAGAAGAAAGTGTGGACTTTGGTTGACTTGCCCGATGATCGGCAAGACATCGAGAATAAATGGATCTTCAAGAAGAAGACAGATGCTGACGGTAATGTTACTGTCTACAAAGCTCGACTTGTTGTAAAAGGTTTTCGACAAGTTCAAGGAGTTGACTACGATGAGACCTTCTCACCCGTAGCGATGCTTAAGTCCGTCCGAATCATGTTAGCAATTGCTGCATTTTATGATTATGAAATTTGGCAAATGGATGTAAAGACTGCATTCCTGAGTGGATTTCTGGAAGAAGAGTTGTATATGATGCAACCTGAAGGTTTTATCGATCCAAAGGATGCTAACAAAGTTTGCAAGCTCCAGCGATCCATTTATGGACTGGTGCAAGCATCTCGGAGTTGGAATAAATGTTCTGATAGTGTGATCAAAGCATATGGTTTTATACAGACTTTTGGAGAAGCGTGTATTTACAAGAAAGTGAGTGGGAGCTTTGTAGCATTTCTAATATTATATGTGGGTGACATATTGTTGATTGGAAATGATATAGAATTTCTGGATAGCATAAAAGGATACTTGAACAAGAGTTTTTAATGAAAGACATCGGTGAAGCTGCTTATATATTGGGCATCAAGATATATAGAGATAGATCAAGACGCTTAATTGGACTCTCACAAAGCAGATACCTTGATAAAGTTTTGAAGAAGTTCAAAATGGATCAAGCAAAGAAAGGGTTCTTGCCTGTGTTACAAGGTGTGAAATTGAGTCAGACTCAATGCCCGACCACTGCAGAAGATAGAGAGAAAATGAAAGGTGTTCCCTATGCTTCGACCATAGGCTATATCATGTATGCAATGGTGTGTACCAGACTTGATGCATGCCTTGCTATTAGTTTAGCAGGGAGGTGCCAAAGTAATCCAGGAATGGATCACTGGACAGCGGTCGAGAACATCCTGAAATACCTCAAAAGGACTAAGGATATGTTTCTCGTTTATGGAGGTGACAAAGAGCTCGTCGTAAATGGTTATGTCGATGCAAGCTTTGACACTGATCCAGATGACTCTAAGTCACAAACCGGATACGTATTTATAATGAACGGTGGAGCTGTCAGTTGGTGCAGTTCTAAGCAAAGCGTTGTGGCAGGATCTACGTGTGAAGCGGAGTACATAGCTGCTTCGGAAGCAACAAATGAAGGAGTCTGGATGAAGGAGTTCATATCCGATCTAGGTGTCATACCTAGTGCATTGGGTCCAATAAAAATCTTTTGTGACAATACTGGTGCAATTGCCTTGGCAAAGGAATCCAGATTTCACAAGAGAACCAAGCACATCAAGAGACGCTTCAATTCCATCTGCGATCAAGTCAAGGAGGGAGACATAGAGATTTGCAAGACATACGGATCTGAATGTTGCAGACCCGTTGACTAAGCCTCTCTCACAAGCAAAACATGATCAACACCAAGACTTCATGGGTGTTAGAATCATTACTGTGTAATCTAGATTATTGACTCTAGTGCAAGTGGGAGACTGAAGGAAATATGCCCTAGAGGCAATAATAAAGTTGTTATTTATATTTCCTCATATCATGATAAATGTTTATTATTCATGCTAGAATTGTATTAACCGGAAACTTAGTACATGTGTGAATACATAGACAAACAGAGTGTCACTAGTATGCCTCTACTTGACTAGCTCGTTGAATCAAAGATGGTTAAGCTTCCTAGCCATAGACATGAGTTGTATTTCATTAACGGGATCACATCATTAGAGAATGATGTGATTGACTTGACCCATTCCGTTAGCTTAGCACTTGATCGTTTAGTATGTTGCTATTGCTTTATTCATGACTTATACATGTTCCTATGACTATGAGATTATGCAACTCCCAAATACCGGAGGAACACTTTGTGTGCTACCAAACATCACAACGTAACTGGGTGATAATAAAGGTGCTCTATAGGTGTCTCCGATTGTACTTGTTGAGTTGGCATAGATCGAGATTAGGATTTGTCACTCCAATTGTCGGAGAGGTATCTCTGGGCCCTCTCGGTAATGCACATCACTATAAGCCTTGCAAGCAATGTGACTAATGAGTTAGTTGAGGGATGATGCATTACGGAACGAGTAAAGAGACTTGCCGGTAACGAGATTGAACTAGGTATTGATATACTGACGATCGAATCTCGGGCAAGTATCATACCGATGACAAAGGGAACAACGTATGTTGTTATGCGGTTTGACTGATAAAGATCTTCGTAGAATATGTAGGAACCAATATGAGCATCCAGGTTTCGCTATTGGTTATTGACCGGAGACGTGTCTTGGTCATGTCTACATAGTTCTCGAACCCGTAGGGTCCACACGCTTACCGTTCGGTGACGATCGGTATTATGAGTTTATGTGTTTTGATGTACCGAAGATAAGTCCCGAATGTGATCACGGACATGACAAGGAGTCTCGAAATGGTCAAGACATAAAGATTGATATATTGGACGGCTATATTCGGACACCGGAAGTGTTCTGGGTGATTTCGGAGAAAACCGGAGTGCCGTAGGGTTACCGGAACCCCCCCGGGAGAACTAATGGGCCACATGGGCCTTAGTGGAGAGAGAGGGCCGACCAGGGCAGGCCGCGCACCCCCTCCCCCTCTGGTCCAAATTGGACTAGGGAAGGGGGCGGCGCCCCCCTTTCCTTCTTCCTCTCCTCCTTCCTTTCCCCCTCCTAGTAGGAGTAGGAAAGGGGAGTCCTACTACTACTAGGAGGAGGACTCCTCCTCTCCTGGCGTGCCCCAAGGGCCGGCCGCCCCCCTTGCTCCTTTATATACGGGGCAGGGGGCACCCTAGAACACACAAGTTGATTGTTCCCATCCGTGTGCGGTGCCCCCCTCCACCATAATCCACCTCGGTCATATCGTCGTAGTGCTTAGGCGAAGCCCTGCGCCGGTAACTTCATCATCACCGTCATCACACCGTCGTGCTGACGAAGCTCTCCCTCGACACTCTGCTGGATCATGAGTTCGTGGGACGTCAGTGATCTGAACGTGTGCAGATCGCGGAGGTGCCATACTTTCGGTACTAGGATCATTCGATCGTGAAGACGTACGACTACATCAACCGCATTGTCATAACGCTTCCGTTTACGGTCTACGAGGGTACATGGACAACACTCTCCCCTCTCGTTGCTATGCATCACCATGATCTTGCGTGTGCATAGGATTTTTTTTGAAATTACTATGTTCCCCAACAAGTACTACACACATGCTCCTAGGGGGGTAGATTGGTAGGAAAAGACCATCGCTCGTCCCCGACCGCCACTCATAAGGAAGACAGTCAATAAATAAATCATGCTCTGATTTCATCACATAACGGTTCACCATACGTGCATGCTACGGGAATCACAAACTTTAACACAAGTATTTCTACCCATCCACAATTACTCACTAGCATGTCTCTAATATCACCATCTTTATATCTCAAAACAATATGCAAGGAATCAAACTTCTCATAGTATTCAATGCACTTTATATGGAAGTTTTTATTATATCCCTCTTGGAGCCTATCATATTAGGACTAAATTCATAACATAAGAAAATTACCATGTAGTTTAGGGAGTCTCAAAATAATATAAGTTTAGCAGGAGAGTTCAAAAATTTCTATAAAATAAAGCCACCACCATGCTCTAAAAAGATATAAGTGAAGTACTAGAGCATATTGCCTAGCTCAAAAGATATAAGTGAAGCACATAGAGTATTCTAATAAATTCACGATTAAAGCGCATCCATATCAAAAGGCATGTACATCAAATATGATTGTGGCAAACTAAAAATCAAAGACTCACATATACAAGACGCTCCAAGCAAAACACATATCATGTGGTGAATAAGAATATAGCCTCAAGTAAATTTACCGATGGAATGAAGACAAAAGAGGGGATGCCTTCCGGGGCATCCCCAAGCTTAGGCTCTTGGTTGTCCCTGAATATTACCTTGGGGTGCCTTGGGCATCCCCAAGGTTAGGCTCTTGCCACTCCTTATTCCATAGTCCATCAAATCTTTACCCAAAACTTGAAAACTTCACAACACAAAACTCAACAGAAAACTCATGAGATCCGTTAGTATAAGAAAATAAAATTACCACTTTGGTAATGTTGCGAACTCATTCTTTATTTATATTGGTGGAATATCTACTGTATTCCAACTTCTCCATGGTTCATGCCCCCCGATACTACCCATAGATTCATCAAAAACAAGCAAACAACACATAGAAAACAGAGTCTATCAAAAACAGAACAGTCTGTAGTAATCTGTAAACTTTGAATACTTATGTAACTCAAAAGGTTATAAAAAATTAGGAAAAAGGAGGCAATTCAAATATAAATCTTGTGTACCAAAATTCAAGATTTTATCACGCTTCTGTGATTTTTAACAATTCTGGCAATGAGCGCAGAAGTTTCTGTTTTTCAGCAAGATCAAATCAACGATAAACCAAAGTATCCCAAAGGCTTTACTTGGCTCGAACGCTAATTAAAAACACCAAAACATAATTACTACAAAGGTAATAATATGTATTTTATTCTAGAACAGAAGCAAAATAATAAATACAAAAATAAAATTGGGTTGCCTCCCAACAAGCGCTATTGTTTAACGCCCCTAGCTAGGCATAATGCAATAAATCTAGGTATTGTCATCTTTGGTATCCAATCCATAAGTAGCACACTTATAAATCCTAGGAGTTTCTTTAGTTTTATTAATAATCACACTCCTAGGAAAGAAATCAAGAAATTCACTCATAGCAATCGGTTCCTTAATAATGTCGATAAAATTAGGGTGAACACTTATCATCTTAAGATCCTCGTCTCCCTTACTAGAAGTTTCACCCTTATTCTTAGGAACATAAATAAACTTGGCAGCTTTCATAGGAGGAAAATTTGGAGTATAACAGAAGCAAAAGCGGGACCCAGGTTGGTAATAATATCTTCTAGCTTACCAATTCTAGTAGAATCTTGATCTATCTTTTCATTAACTATGGGTTCTTTTTCCTTTAAATTCTTCAAAGTAACTCCTACTTTTGATCCATATTGGGTAATTTGATTATGAATCTTCTTATCCAAGTTTTCAATAAGCTCTATGGTAGCAATTTTATTCTCAATAATATCAAGTCTTTGCATCACATGTTCTAAAGTCAAAACAGTTTCATTAACCATAAGAGGTGGTGAGCCTACGGAATCTATCATAGCATTATAAGCATCCGCGGTGTGGCTCCCCAAGAAATTCCCCCAGTAATGGTATCCAGAACATATCTATTCCAAGGAGTAACACCCACATAAAAATTGTGAAGGAGAACGGTAGTAGATTGCTTATGAGTAGATCTATTTTGAGTATTGCAAATTCTATACCAGGCATGTTTTAAATTTTCTCCCTCCCTTTGCTTAAAATTAAGAACCTCACTCTCGGGAGTACTAGCGATGGTGGAAAGACTAGCCATGAAAGCAAATCAAACGATCTAGCACACGAGCAAATGAAAAGCAAACGAAAAGACGAACGGAAGAAGGGCGAATAAAAAGACAAATATTTTTGTGTTTTCCTGAAAATAGTTTTAGAAGTGGGGGGAGGAAAGCGAGAGGCAAATGGCAAATAATGTAATGCAAGAGATGAGAGTTTTTGATGGGTACTTCGTAGGCTTGATGTAGAACCTCCCCGACAACGGCGCCAGAAATTCTTCCTGCTACTTCTTGATGGGTACATGTGTTGTCATTTGATGAACGGGATCACATCATTAGGATAATGATGTGATGGACAAGACCCATCTGTTAGCTTAGCATGTTGATCGTTCAGTTTTATTGCTATTGCTTTCTTCATGTCAAATACATATTCCTTCGACTATGAGATTATGCAACTCCCGGATACCGGAGGAATACCTTGTGTGCTATCAAACATCACAACATAGCTGGGTGATTATAAAGATGCTCTACGGGTATCTCCGAAGGTGTTTATTGGGTTGGCATAGATCGAGATTAGGATTTATCTCTCTGAGTATCAGAGAGGTATCTCTGGGCCCTCTCGGTAATGCACATCATAATAAGCCTTGCAAGCAATGTGACTAATGAGTTAGTTGCGGGATGATGTATTACGGAACGAGTAAATAGACTTGCCGGTAACGAGATTGAACTAGGTATGAAGATACTGACGATCGAATCTGGGGCAAGTAACATACTGATGACAAAGGGAATGGCGTATGTTGTCATTATGGTTTGACCGATAAAGATCTTCATAGAATATGTAGGAACCAATATGAGCATCCAGGTTCCACTGTTGGTTATTGACCGGAGATGTGTCTCGGTCATGTCTACATAGTTCTCGAACCCGTAGGGTCCGCACGCTTAACGTTCGATGACGATTTGTATTATGAGTTATGTGTTTTGGTGACCAAAGATTGTTCAGAGGAACTATATCTCCACCTCTCTATGTTTCCAACACGATAAAATTGCAAGAAACTGCTTATGATATGTATTGGCCTTTACTTGATGTGCATTGAATTGTTCTTGTATGACATGCCGATGCATAGGAAGAGAGCTAGACTTCGTCATTGCATGATATATGTTGCTTTGTGCTCTCTACTAAATGCCAAATCATTGTTAATTAAAACTGGCTTTGATATACCTTGGGATCCGGGTGGATCCATTACTTGAGCACTTTATGCCTAGCTTAATGGCTTTAAAGAAAGCGCTGCCAGGGAGACAACCCGGAAGTTTTAGAGAGTCATTTCTTTATGTTGAGTTCTTTTATCTAGTTTAAAAACAAAAAATATAGAGGGGAGCTTAAAACTTCACAAAAAGAAAAGTGAAAGTGAGATAGACGAGCACCGTGGCAGCGGGAGCATGCCTTGAACTTTGTTCATGCCCATGGAAACTTTGTGAATCTTGAATTGCGAAAACTTTTCAACAAAAATAAGTATCCCCTTGTACAATTCCATTGTATTATAGAAATAATGTGCCAAGATTTGCCTTTAGGATGAGTAGATTGCTTGTTGGTATGTGTGGTACAAAAACAGAAACTTTGGCTGTAGCGCGGAATTTTACATTTTTTACTGGAATGCCGAAAGTTTCTGAAACTTTTTGCACAGTCTTGCTATACAAATTTTGTATTTTTTCCCTTTTTCAGAATTTTTGAAGTACCAGAAGTATGGTGAATGTTCAGATTACTATAGACTGTCCTGTTTAAGACGGATTCTGTGTTTGATGCATTGTTTGCTTGTTTTGATGAAACTATCGATTTTATCAATGGAATAAGCCATGAAAAAGTTATATTACAGTAGATACAATGCAAAAACAAAATATGAATTGGTTTGCAACAGTACTTAGAGTAGTGATTTACTTTATTATACTAACGGATCTTACCGAGCTTTCCGTTGAGTTTTGTGTGGATGAAGTGATCAAAGACCGAGGAGGTCTCGATATGAGGAGAAGGAGGAGAGTCAAGAGCTCAAGCTTGGGGATTTCCAAGGCACTCCAAGTAAATATTCAAGGAGACTCTAGCGCCTAAGCTTGGGGATGCCCCGGAAGGCATCCCATCTTTCTTCAACAAGTATCGGTATGTTTTCGTCTTTGTTTCGTTCATGTGATATGAGCAAATCTTGGAGCGTCTTTCGCATTTAGTTTTCACTTTTCTTTTATGCACCATGCTGGATGAGATAGTCCATGGTTGATTTATATAATGCTCATTGTACTTCACTTATATCTTTTGAATATGGCTTATAGAATGCTTCATGTGCTTCACTTATATCATTTGAAGTTTGGGTTGTCTGTTTCTCTTCACATAGAAAACCGTTGTTTGTAGAATGCTCTTTTGCTTCACTTATATTTGTTAGAGCATGATCTTTTGTAGAAAGAATTAAACTCTCATGCTTCACTTATATCTATTTCGAGTGAAAAGGAATTGGTCAATTGCATGGTTAGTCATAAAATCCTACATAAAACTTATGGATCACTTAATATGATATGTTTGATTCCTTGCAACAGTTTTGCGATATAGAGATGGAATATGTGGGAGGTACTAGTAAACGGTTGTGGTTAGTAAGAATATTGGTGTTAAGGTTTGTGATTCCCGAAGCATGCACGTATAGTCTCTCGTTATGCTATGAAGTTGGAGCATGATTTATTATTGATTGTCTTCCTTATGAGTGGCGGTCGGGGACGAGCGATGGTCTTTTCCTACCAATATATCCCCCTAGGGGCATGCGTAGTAGTACTTTGCTTTGAGGGCTAAAAAACTTTTGCAATAAGTATATGAGTTCTTTATGACTAATGTGAGTCCATGGATTATACGCACTTTTACCTTTCCGCAATTTTCTAGCCTCTACAGTACAGTGCATTGCCCTTTCTCACCTCGAGAGTCGGTGCAAACTTCGCAGTGCATCCAAACCCCGTGATAAGATACACTCTATCACACATAAGCCTTATTATATCTTCCTCAAAACAGCCACCATACCTACCTATTATGGCCTTTCCACAACCATTCCGAGATATATTGCCATGCAACTTCCACCGCTCCCATTTGATGACTTGAACATTCATTGTCATATTGCTTTGCATGATCATATATCTGACATAGTAGTTGTGGATCTGCCACCGTTCATCATTTTTTATACTTGTTACGCTAGATCATTGCACATCCTGGTACACTGCCAGAGGCATTCATATAGAGTCATATTTTGTTATAGGTATTGAGTTGTAATTTTTATTTCTTTTGAGTTACAAGTAAATAGAAGTGTGATGATCATCAATTTTCATTTTTAGAGAAGTGCCCCAGTGAGGAAAGGATGATGGAGACTATGATTTCCCCACAAGTCGGGATGAGACTCTGGACAATGAGAGAAAAAAAGAAAAAAAAAGAAAAAAGAAAAAAAAAGAAAAGAAAGAAAAGAAAGAAAGAAAGAAAGAAAGAAAAAAGAAAAAGAAAATAAATAAACAAACAAAAGAGAAGGGGCATTGTTAGTGTCCTTTACCACACTTGTCTTCAAAGTAGCACCATGTTTTTCATATGGAGAGTCTCCTATGTTGTCACTTTCATATGCTAATGGGAATTTTTCATTATAGGAGTAGATGCACACTCACTTAGTTTCATATTGAGCTTTCATACACTTACAGCTCTTAGTGCATCCGTTGCATGGCAATCCCTACTCCTCGCATTGATATCAATTGATGGGCATCTCCATAGCCCGTTGGTTAGCCACGTCGATGTGAGACTTTCTTACTTTTTTTTGTCTTCCCTATATTTACCCCTATCATCATACTCTGTTCCACCCGTAGTGCTATATCCATGGCTCGCGGTCATGTATTGCGTGAGGTTGAAAAAGCTGAAGCGCGTTAAAAAGTATGAGCCAATTGCCTGGCTTGTCATCGGGGTTGTGCATGATAAATACTTTGTGTTAAGAAGAAGAGCATGACAAGACTATATGCTTTTGTAGGGATAACGTTCTTTAGCGTTGATATTTTGAAAGATATGATTGTTTGTTGGGATGCCTGAGTATTGATGTCTTTATGTCAAATTATAGACTATTGCTTTGAATCACTTATGTCTTAATATTCATGCCATGATTAGATATATGATCAAGTTTATGCTAGGTAGCATTCCACATAAAAAAATTATCTTTTTATCATTTACCTACTCGAGGACGAGCATGAATTAAGCTTGGGGATGCTGATACGTCTCCGTCGTATCTATAATTTTTGATTGTTTCATGCCAATATTATACAACTTTCACATACTTTTGGCACCTTTTTATATGATTTATTGGACTAACCTATTGATCTAGTGCCCAATGCCAGTTCCTATTTTTTGCATGTTTTTTGTATCGCAGAAAATCCATATCAAACAAAGTCCAAATGCAATAAAATTTTATGGAGAATTATTTTGGAATATATGTGATTTTCGGGAGTTGGAATCACCGCAAACGGAGGCCCACACACACCACAAGGCACCAGGGTGCGACCCCGGAGCCAGGCGTGTGGTGGTGGGTTGTGCTCACCTCGTACGTCGGTTGGGGCTCTACTTCGGGCACAAGGAAGCTTATATCCGAAAAAATCGTGTTAAAATATCAACGCAATCGGAGTTACGGATCTCCGGGAATATAAGAAACGGTTTTCGGCCAGATCTGGGGAACGGGAAACAGAAGAGAACAGAGAGGGAGATCCAATCTCGGAGGGGCTCCCGCCCCTCCGCCTCCATGGAGGCCATGGACCAGAGGGGGAACTCTCCTCCCATCTAGGGGGGAGGCCAAGGAAGAAGAAGAAGGAGGGGGGCTCTCTTCCCCTCTCTCCCGGTGGTGCCGGAGTGCCGCCGGGGCTAGGGTCGTGACGGCGATCTACATCAACAATCTTGCTACCGTCAACACCAACTCTCTCCCCCTCTATGCAGCGGTGTAACACCCTTCTCCCCGTTGTAATCTGTACTTAAACATGGTGCTCAACTCCATAAATTATTTCCCAATGATCTATGGTTATCCTATGATGTTTGAGTAGATCCGTTTTGTCCTATGGGTTAATCGCGATCTTGGTTGGTATGATTGTATATTTTATTTATGGTGTTGTCCTACGGTGCCCTCTGTCTCGCGCAAACGGAGGGATCCTCGCTATAGAGTGTTGCAATGTGTTCATGATTCGCTTATGGTGGGTTGCGAGAGTGACCGAAGCTTAAACCCGAGTAGGTGGGTTGTTGCGTATGGGATAAAGAGGACTTGATACTTAATGCTATGGTTGGGCTTCACGACCTTAATGATCTTTAGTAGTTGCGGATGCTTGCTAAGGGTCCAATCATAAGTGCATATGATCCAAGTAGTGAAAGTATGTTAGCTCATGCCTCTCCCTCATATAAAATTACAAGAATGATTGCCGGTACTTGTTATCGATTGCCTAGGGACGAATGACTTTCTTGTTGACAAAAGCTATCCACTTTTATTAGCTTGCAATTTATTCGTAGTTTTATTCTCGCAAAGTACTCATAGTTTTATTCTTGCAAAATAGTTTCATACTTGTTCTAGGTAAAGCAAACGTCAAGTATGTGTAGAGTTGTATGGTGGTCGATAGAACTTGAGGGAATATTTGTTCTACCTTTAGCTCCTCGTTGGGTTCGACACTCTTATTTATCGAAGAAAGCTACAAATGATGGCAAGTGCATGGATGAACCCGGGTACATATGAACCCACTTAAAAAAACACATTTCTAAATGCCAAAAAAACTGAAAAAAGGTTGCACGGATACGTCTTCATGTTCTATGTGCGTGCATAAAGTTTCACGGAAAAATAACTTTTTTATGGCCTGTGCAAAAAAGACAAAAAATTGTGTCATGAAACGCTATTTAGAAGCACTGGAATTTGTTTTTTTTACGGAGACAAACCAAAAAGACATTTTTCACAAACTTTATGCCGCGCACACACATTTGCGAACATGTATGCATAAAACTTTCTGTTATATTTTTTGACATTTCAAAACATGCTTAAAATGCAGTTTTTTTAATGGGTGCAGATGCCCCTGCGTTCAAATAGTGCCTACTCTACAAATGATCCCCTATACTTGTGGGTTATCAGGTAATAACAACCCATAATACAATAAATATCAATATAAAAGCCTGATGCAAAATGGATGTATCAACTCCCCCTAGCTTAGACCTTGCTTGTCCTCAAGCGAAAGCCGAAATCGAAAAATATGTCCACATATTTAGAGATAGAGGTGTCGATAAAACAAAATACAGACATGAGAGCATCATGATCATCTTTAGAACAACAACATATATTGACATATAATTTCTTATGCTAAAGTGACAATTCATTCACAAGGAAAAGTATGAATCAGAAACTTTATTGAAAACTAACAAACTATGATCTCAGTCATTGAAGCAATTGCAATTTATCATAACATCGGAAAGACTCAATTCAAGAGCTTTTCAGCAAGTCCACATACTCAACTATCATTTAATCTTTCACAATTGCTAACACTCAAGCAATACTTATGGGTTCAAAGCCTCAGTTGGACACAGAGAAAGATAGGGGCTTATGGTTTCGCCTCCCAACCTTTTTACCTCAATGGTAACATCAACAATAATAGCTTACGAATATCTACATCCGAGTGGATATATATATTTGGATCTCCCCAACATAAAGTGCTTGCCAAAAAAGAAAAAGCGTAAAAAGGAAAGGTGAAGATCACCATGACTCTTGTATAAGTCTAGAAGATAAAAGTAACAGGTAGGCCCTTCGCAGAGGGAAGCAGAGGTTGTCATGTGCTTTTATAGTTGGATGCACAAAATCTTAATGCAAAAGAACGTCACTTTATATTGCCGCTTGTGATAAAGAACTTTATTATGCAGTCTGTCGCTTTTATTTGTTCCATATCACAAGTTCGTATAAAGCTTATTTTCTCCACACTAATAGACCATACATATTTAGAGAGCAATTTTTATTGCTTGTACCGATGACAACTTACTTGAAGGATCTTACTCAATCCATAGGTAGGTGATACGTCTCCAACGTATCTATAATTTTTTATTGTTCCATGCTATTATATTATCTATCTTGGATGTTTTATATGCATTTATATGCTATTTTATATGATTTTTGGGACTAACCTATTAACCTAGAGCCCAGTGCCAGTATCTGTTTTTTTCCTTGTTTTTGAGTTTCGCAGAAAAGGGATATCAAACGGAGACCAATTGACCTGAAACTTTACGATGATGTTTTATGGACCAAAAGAAGCCCACGGAGTACCGGAGATGCACCAGAGGACTCCCGAGGCCACCACAAGGGTGGTGGGCACCCCCCTAGGGTGCGGCCCCCAACCTTGTGGGCCCCTCGTGGACTCCCCTGACTTGTTCTCGACGCCAACACCTCTTATATATCCCCAAACCTCCAGAATAGAACCTAGATCGGGAGTTCCGCCACCGCAAGCCTCTGTAGCCACGAAAAACCAATCGGGAGCCCATTCCGGCACCCTGCCGGAGGGGGAAACCATCACCGGTGGCCATCTTCATCATCCCGGCGGTCTCCATGACGAGGAGGGAGTATTTCACCCTCGGGGCTGAGGGTATGTACTAGTAGCTATGTGCTTGATCTCTCTCTCGTGTTCTTGATTTGGCACGATCTTGATGTACCGCGAGCTTTGCTATTATAGTTGGATCTTATGATGCTTCTCCCCCTCTACCTTCTTGTAATGGATTGAGTTTTCCCTTTGAAGTTATCTTATCGGATTGAGTCTTTAAGGATTTGAGAACACTTGACGTATGTCTTGCATGTGCTTATCTATGGTGACAATGGGATATTCACGTGATCCACTTGATGTATGTTTTGGTGATCAACTTGCGGGTTCTGTGACCTTATGAACTTATGCATAGGGGTTGGCACACGTTTTCGTCTTGACTCTCCGGTAGAAACTTTGGGGCACTCTTTGAAGTTCTTTGTGTTGGTTTCAATAGATGAATCTGAGATTGTGTGATGCATATCGTATAATCAAACCCGGGGATACTTGTGGTGACATTCGAGTATCTAGGTGACATTAGGGTTTTGGTTGATGTGTATTTTAAGGTGTTATTTTAGTACGAACTCTAGGGCAGTTTGTGACACTTATAGGAATAGCCCAATAGATCGATCAGAAAGAATAACTTTGAGGTAGTTTCGTACCCTACAATAATCTCTTCGTTTGTTCTCCGCTATTAGTGACTTTGGAGTGACTCTTTGTTGCATTTTGAGGGATTTTTATATGATCTAATTATGTTATCATTGTTGAGAGAACTTGCACTAGTGAAAGTATGAACCCTAGGCCGTGTTTCTAAGCATTGCAATACCGTTTTTGCTCACTTTTGTTACTAGTTACCTTGCTGTTTTTATATTTTCAGATTACAAAAACCTATATCTACTATCCATATTGGACTTGTATCACCATCTCTTCGCCGAACTAGTGCACCTATACAATTTACCATTGTATTGGGTGTGTTGGGGACACAAGAGACTCTTTGTTATTTGGTTGCAGGGTTGTTTGAGAGAGACCATCTTCATCCTACGCCTCCCACGGATTGATAAACCTTAGGTCATCCACTTGAGGGAAATTTGCTACTGTCCTACAAAACTCTGCGCTTGGAGGCCCAACACGAGTCTACAAGAAGAAGGTTGCGTAGTAGACATCAGTAGGTATGGTGGACTCTCATGGCAAAACTAGGTTTAGGGATGTTTGGAAGCACAAGTAGTATCTCTACTTGGTGCCAAGGATTTGGCTAGCATAAGATCGGAAAAGCAAGCTCAACATGTTGGAGGATCCATAATAATATAACTTCTATTCGGAAATAAGAAAACATAACCCATTATGTTGTCTTCCTTGTCCAACATCAACCTTTTACCATGTAATATTTTAGTGAGTGCTCACAATTACAAACTATGTCCAAGATAGTATATTTATATGTGAAGCCTCTCTTTCTTTATTACTTCCTATTAATTTCAACAATGACCAAAACTATGTTTGTGAACTCTCAACAAATTTTATTCAACATACTTTTTATATGTGAAGTCATTACTCTCCATAAGATCATTATATGATTTTTTTTATTTCTTTTATTCTTTCTCTTTCTTTATTTCTTTTTCTCATGATCATAGCAAAAAAGAAAGACCTCAAGTCAAAACTACTCTTTATTATATATATAACTCACGGACTCGATTACATAGATAGATCTCAAAACAAAACTCAAAGCTAGATCATACTGAAAATTTTCTTCTACTAGATCAAGATATAACCAAAAGGATCAAACTAAGAAAAATGATAGAGGTAAATATGTGATAGTGATACGATACCGGGGCACCTCCCCCAAGCTTGGCAGTTGCCAAGGGGAGTGCCCATACCCATGTATTTAGATCTCTTTCTTCGAAGGTGGTCATGATGGAGTTGTTGATGTGGTAGGCTTGTCATCCATCTTCCAGGGCATAGGCTCACCATCATATAAGGATGAATGACTCTTCGGGATCCTCAAATCTGCAGCCAAACTCATCCTCTTAAATCTGTATTCATACTCATAGTTTTGGTTTTGCAGGTCATAGATCTGGGCCTGGAGATGCTCGATTTTCTCATGATGCTTGAAGATGGTCTCCCCAATGTTCTTGGCATCCAGTGATTGTTGTTAAATTCCGCGATCATCAAGTGATTGACATTGATTCCATGTTCCACCATCCCTTGGCACTTGAAAACTTGCAGCTCCGTTACTTTGAGTCTTGTCTCCTGATAACCCACAAGTATAGGGGATCAATTGTAGCCTCTTTCGATAAGTAAGAGTGTCGAACCCAACGAGGAGCTAAAGGTAGAATAGATATTCCCTCAAGTTCTATCGACCACCGATACAACTCTACGCATGCTTAACGTTCGCTTTACCTAGAACAAGTATGAAACTAGAAGTACTTTGTAGGTGTTGTTGGATAGGTTTGCAAGATAATAAAGAGCGCGTAAATAAAAAGTAGGGGTTGTTTAGATGAAGACACAACTAAGTTAGTTTTAGTGAAGAGCTTGTTGTCACGAGAAAGTTATTTGTCCCTAGGCAATCGATAACTAGATCGATAATCATTATTGCAATTTTATTTGAGGGAGAGGCATAAGCTAACATACTTTCTCTTCTTGGATCATATGCACTTACAATTGGAACTCTAGCAAGCATCCGCAACTACTAAAGATCATTAAGGTAAAAACCAAACCATAGCATTAAAGCATCAAGTCCTCTTTATCCCATACGCAAACAACCTACTTACTCGGGTCTGTGCTTCTGTCACTCACGCCACCCACCATAAGCAAATCATGAACATATTGCAAACCCTACAGCAGGGATCCCTCATGCTTGCGCGACACGAAGAGGACCATAGGACAGCACCAATAATAAAACATGCAATTCAAACCAATCACGATCATCAATTAACCCATAGGACAAAACGAATCTACTCAAACATCATAGGATAGCCATACATCATTGGGAAATAATATATAGCATTGAGCACCATGTTTAAGTAGAGATTACAACGGGTAAAAGAGGGGTTACACCGCTGCATAGAGGGGGGGGAGAGTTGGTGATGAGGGCGGTGAAGTTGTTGGTGTAGATTGCGGTGATGATGATGGCCCCGGCGGCACTCCGGTGCCACCGGAAGTGAGGGGGAGAGGGCCCCCCTTCTTCTTCTTCTTCCTTGACCTTCTCCCTAAATGGGAGAAGGGTTTCCCCTCTGGTCCTTGGTCTCCATGGCATGGGAGGGGCGAGAGCCCCTCCGAGATTGGATCTGTCTCTCTGTCTCTCTGTTTCCGCGCTCTCGATTCTACCCTTTCACCGTTTCTTTTATAACCGGAGATCCGTAACACCGATTGGATTGAAATTTGAACATGATTTTTATCCGGATATTAGCTTTCTTGTGGCGATAGAAGGGCAACAACCGCGTTACGGGGTGTCCACGAGGGTCAGGGGCGCGACCCCCTGCCTCGTGGCCCCCTCGGGCATCGTCTCGCGATGATTCCACTTCCCAAAAATTAGATATATTCCAAAAAAATCTCCGTCAGTTTTTATTCTGTTTGGACTCCGTTTGATATGGATTTTCTGCGAAACAAAAAACATGCAACAAACAGGAACTGGCACTGGGCACTGGATCAATATGTTAGTCCCAAAAATAGTATAAAAAGTTGCCAAAAGTATGTAAAAGTGGTAGAATATTGGCATGGAACAATAAAAAATTATAGATACGACGGAGGCGTATCATCATCCCCAAGCTTAATTCCTGCTCGTCCTCGAGTAGGTAAATGATAAAAAAGATAATTTTTGATGTGGAATGCTACCTAGCATAATCTCGATCATGTAATCTAATCATGGCATGAATATTAAGACACGAGTGATTCAAAGAAATAGTATATCATTTGACATTAAGACAACAATACTTCAAGCATACTAATAAAGCAATCATGTCTTTTCAAAATAACATGGCCAAAGAAAGTTATCCCTACAAAATCATATAGTCTGGCTATGCTCCATCTTCACCACACAAAATATTCAAATCATGCACAACCCCGATGACAAGCCAAGCAATTGTTTCATACTTTGATGTTCTCAAACCTTTTCAACTTTCATGCAATACATGAGCGTGAGCCATGGACATAGCACTATAGGTGGAATAGAATATGATGGTGGAGGTTGTGTGGAGAAGACAAAAAGGAGATAGTCCCACACCGACGCGGCTAATCAATGGGCTATGGAGATGCCCATCAATTGATGTCAATGTGAGGAGTAGGGATTGCCCTGCAATGGATGCACTAACAACTATAAGTGTATGAAAGCTCAAACTGGAAACTAAGTGGGTGTGCATCCAACTTGCTTGCTCATGAAGACCTCGGGCATTTGAGGAAGCTCATCATCGGAATATACAAGCCTAGTTCTATAATGAAAATTCCCACTAATATATGAAAGTGATAACTCAAGAGACTCTCTATATGAAGAACATGGTGCTACTCTGAAGCACAAGTGTGGTAAAAGGATAGTAACATTGCCCCTTCTCTCTTTTTCTCTTTTTTTACTTTTATTTTTATTTTTTTGGTGGACATCTTTGGCCTCTTTTTTTATTTGGGCTTCTTTGGCCTCTTTTATTTTTTGTAAAGTCCGGAGTCTCATCCCGCCTTGTGGGGGAATCATAGTCTCCATCATCCTTTCCTCACTGGGGCAATGCTCTAATAATGATGATCATCACACTTTTATTTACTTACAACTCAATATTACAACTCGATGCTAGAACAAAGATATGACTCTATATGAATGCCTCCGGCGGTGTACCGGGATGTGCAAAGATCTAGTGTAGCAATGACATCAAAAAACGGACAAGCCATGAAAACATCATGCTAGTTGTCTTATGATCATGCAAAGCAATATGACGATAAATGCTCAAGTCATGTATATGATGATGATGAAAGTTGCATGGCAATATATCTCGGAATGGCTATGGAAATGCCATGATAGGTAGGTATGGTGGCTGTTTTGAGGAAGATATAAGGAGGCTTATGTGTGATAGAGCGTATCGTATCACGGGGTTTGGATGCACCAGCGAAGTTTGCACCAACTCTCGAGGTGAGAAAGGGCAATGCACGGTACGGAAGATGCTAGCAATGATGGAAGGGTGAGAGTGCGTATAATCCATGGACTCAACATTAGTCATAAAGAACTCACATACTTATTGCAAAAATCTATTAGTCATTGAAATAAAGTAGTACGCACATGCTCCTAGGGGGATAGATTGGCAGGAAAAGACCATTGCTCATCCCCGACCGCCACTCATAAGGAAGACAATCAATAAATAAATCATGCTCCGACTTCATCACATAACGGTTCACCATACATGCATGCTACGGGAATCACAAACTTCAACACAAGTATTTCTACAATCCACAACTACCCACTAGCATGACTCTAATATCACCACCTTTATATCGCAAAACTATTGCAAGGAATCAAACATATGATATTCAGTGATCTACAAGTTTTATGTAGGATTTTATGACTAACCATGTGAATGACCAATTCCTGTCATCTCTCTAAATAGATATAAGTGAAGCAAGAGAGTTTAATTCTTTCTACAAAAGATATTCCCACGCTCTAACAAATATAAGTGAAGCAAAAGAGCATTCTACAAATGGCGGTTTTCTATGTGAAGAGAAACATGCAATCCAAACTTCAAATGATATAAGTGACGCACATGAAGCATTCTATAAAGCCATACTCAAAAGATATAAGTGAAGTGCAAAGAGCATTCTATAAATCAACCATGGACTATCTCATACCAGCATGGTTCATAAAAGAAAAGTGAAAACTAAATGCAAAAGACGCTCCAAGATTTGCACATATCGCATGAACGAAATGAATCCGAAAACATACCGATACTTGTTGAAGAAAGATGGGATGCCTTCCGGGGCATCCCCAAGCTTAGACGCTTGAGTCTCCTTGAATATTTACTTGGGGTGCCTTGGTCATCCCCAAGCTTGAGCTGTTGCCTCTCCTCCTTCTCCTCACATCGAGACCTCCTCGATCTTCGAACACTTCATCCACACAAAACTCAACAGAAAAATTGGTAAGATCCGTTAGTATAATAAAGCAAATCACTACTCTAATACTGTTGCAAACCAATTCATATTTTGTTTTTTCACTGTAACTACTGTAATATAATTTTTCATGGCTTAATCCACTGATAGAAATCGATAGTTTCATCAAAACAAGCAAACTATGCATAAAAAACAGAATCTGTTTAAAACAGGACAGTCTGTAGTAATCTGAACATTCACCATACCTCTGGTACTCCAAAAACTCTGCAAAAATTAGGAAAAATAAACAATTTGTATAGAAAGACAGTGCAAAAGTTTCAAAACCATTTGACATTCCAGTAAAAAATGTAAAATCGCGTACTACAGCCAAAGTTTCTGTCCTGCACCGCACAAACCAACAAGCATTGTAAACATCCTAAAGGCAAACCTTGGCACATTATTTTTATTATACAATGGAATTGTACAAGAGGATAATTATTTTTGTTGAGAAGTTTCTGTAATCAAGATTCACAAAGTTTCCGTGAGCATGAAGAAAGTTCAAGGCTAGCTCCCACTTTAACAATGCTCGTCTTTCTCACTTTCGCTTTTCTTTTTGAAAAAGCTTTAGGTTCCCCTCTTTATTTTTTTTTGTTTTTAAACTATATAAAAGCACTCAACAGAAATAAATGGCTCTCTAAAACTTTCGGGTTGTCTCCTTGGCAGCGCTTTCTTTAAAGCCATTAAGCTAGGCATATAGTGCTCAAGTAATGGATCCACCCGGATCCCAAGGTATATCAAAGCCAATTTGAATCAACAATGATTTAGAATTTAGTAGTGAGCACAAAGCAACATATATCAAGCAATGACGAAGTCTAACTCTCTTCCTATGCATCGGCATGTCATAAAAGAACAATTCATGCACACAAAGTAAAGGCCAATACATAGTATAAACAGTTTCTTGCAATTTTATCATGTGGGAAACATAGAGAGGTGGAGATGTAGTTCCTCTCTCATAATAATTGCAAGTAGGAGCAGCAAGCACATGCATATTATATTCATCAAAATCATCATGTGGAACGGTAAAAGGCAACCCATCAATATTATCCTTAATAAGGGCAAACTTCTCCGATATAGTGTAGTCGGGAGAATTCAAAAAGATAATAGGACTATCATGCGTGGGTGCAATAGCAACAATTTCATGTTTAACATAAGGAACTATAGCAAGTTCATCTCCATAAGCATAATTCATATTGGCATCTTGGCCAGAAGCATAGCAAGCATCATCAAAAAGGGATATTTCAAAAGAATCAATGGGATCATAACAATCATCATAGCATTCCTCCTTCGGTAAGCACGAAGGGAAATTAAACAATGTATGAGTTGAAGAGTTACTCTCATTAGAAGGTGGGCACGAGTGATCAATCCGATCTTCCTCCTTTTGTTCTTCGCTCTCCTCATCATCTTTTTCATCCAATGAGCTCGTAGTTTCATCAATTTCTTCTTCCATAGACTCCTGCAAAATATTAGTCTCTTATTGGACAGCGGAGACTCTCTCAATAAAATCATCAATATCGGAACTGAATTCATAATTCTCATAGCAATATTTAAGTATAGCAAAATTTTCAGGTCTATAAACTGAATCATCAAAATCTTCAAACTCTTTAAACAAAGATTCAATTTCGTAATCACCCATAAAAGCAACGAATTCTTCTATTTGTTCCACATCATAGTAATCATATATACATTAGCATAAGAAGCCAAGGTTTTATCATCATTAAATTTGCATGAAACGGGAAGGTGTGGAACCTTCATCCTAGAGCAACAAGTATAATCATATCTTAAGCATAGTTCCCGAGCATACCAGGAGGTTCCCCATCTCCATGAGTAGCAAGTAAACCTAATTTTTTTGGTATTTCGTGTTCCATATCCATAACTAAAGATAGAGAACAACTTAGAACATCAAATAAAAATTACTTAGTGATAAAGCAAACAAGCACACACGAGAATATTCACCCCACGCTATAACTCCCCGGCAACGGCGCCAGAAAAAGGTCTTGATAACCCACAAGTATAGGGGATAAATTGTAGCCTCTTTCGATAAGTAAGAGTGTCGAACCCAACGAGGAGCTAAAGGTAGAATAGATATTCCCTCAAGTTCTATCGACCACCGATACAACTCTACGCACGCTTAACGTTCGCTTTACCTAGAACAAGTATGAAACTAGAAGTACTTTGTAGGTGTTGTTGGATAGGTTTGCCAGATAATAAAGAGCGCGTAAATAAAAAGTAGGGGTTGTTTAGATGAAGACCCAACTAAGTTAGTTTTAGTGAAGAGCTTGTTGTCACGAGAAAGTTATTTGTCCCTAGGCAATCGATAACTAGACCGGTAATCATTATTGCAATTTTATTTGAGGGAGAGGCATAAGCTAACATACTTTCTCTTCTTGGATCATATGCACTTATGATTGGAACTCTAGCAAGCATCCGCGACTACTAAAGATCATTAAGGTAAAACCCAAACCATAGCATTAAAGCATCAAGTCCTCTTTATCCCATACGCAAACAACCTACTTACTCGGTTCTGTGCTTCTGTCACTCACGCCACCCACCATAAGCAAATCATGAACATATTGCAAACCCTACAGCGGGGATCCCTCATGCTTCCGCGACACGGAGAGCACCATAGGACAGCGCTAATAATAAAACATGCAACTCAAACCAATCACGATCATCAATTAACCCATAGGACAAAACGGATCTACTCAAACATCATAGGATAGCCATACATCATTGGGAAATAATATATAGTGTTGAGCACCATGTTTAAGTAGAGATTACAGCGGGTAAAAGAGGGGTTACACCGCTGCATAGAGGGGGGAAGAGTTGGTGATGAGGGCGGTGAAGTTTTTGGTGTAGATTGCGGTGATGATGATGGCCCCGGCGGCACTCCGGTGCCACCGGAAGCGAGGGGGAGAGGGCCCTCCCTCTTCTTCTTCTTCTTCTTCTTCCTTGACCTTCTCCCTAGATGGGAGAAGGGTTTTCCCTCTGGTCCTTGGTCTCCATGGCATGGGAGGGGCGAGAGCCCCTCCAAGATTGGATCTGCCTCTCTGTCTCTCTCTATTTCTGCGCTCTGGATTCTGCCCTTTCACCGTTTCTTTTATAACCGGAGATCCGTAACTCCGATTGGATTGAAATTTGAACATGATTTTTATCCGGATATTAGCTTTCTTGCAGCGAAAGAAGGGCAACCACCGCCTTACGGGGTGTCCACGAGGGTCAGGGGCGCGCCTGCCCCCCTAGGCGCGCCCCCTGCCTCGTGGCCCCCTCGGGCATCGTCTCGCGATGATTCCACTTCCAAAAAATCAGATATATTCCAAAAAAATCTCCATCAGTTTTTATTCCGTTTGGACTCCGTTTGATATGGATTTTCTGCGAAACAAAAAACATGCAACAAACAGGAACTGGCACTGGGCACTCGATCAATATGTTAGTCCCAAAAATAGTATAAAAAATTGCCAAAAGTATGTAAAAGTTGTAGAATATTGGCATGGAACAATAAAAAATTATAGATACGACGAAGACATATCATCTCCATGCTTTCGGTCTTCTTTGGCCCTTCAACATCGCGGATGTGCAGCACGCCCTCACGCATCTCAATGGTTTGAGGGTGTTGTAGCACCTCTGCAAGGTAGGGGTTGATGACCTTCTCGAAAAATTTGTCCTTGGGGGCGCTTGGAGACGTCATGGCGATCTAGATCTGTCAGAAAAATAGCTCGAAACAAGAATAGGGGATTTTGTCGTGGTACGGTGGTCAAAACCTTCAGGAGATTATATAATAAATTTTTACCGACCAAAAGGAGTATTCCACAAAAAAAACGGAGTCCGGAGGGCACACGAGGTGGTGGCAAGGTACAGGGGCACGCCCAGGGGGTAGGGTGCGCCCCCTGCCTTGCCGCTTCCTCGTGCACTCTTCGAGATGCTTTTAATTTTCCTGATTTTTTAAATATTCCAAAACGGAGAAAAAATTGCCGTTGGAAACATTTTGGAGTCGGTTTACTTACCGCACCACATACCTATTCCTTTTCGAAGTCTGAAATGTTCTGGAAAGTATCCCTTATGTACTCCTCCGGTGTTATGGTATTAATAATATTTGTCTCAACATTTATGGGAGTACCTGAGATATAATGTTTGATTCTTTGCCCGTTTACCACCTTCGGATTTGTGCCTTCGACGTTGTTGATTTTGATGGCATGAGAACGATAGACCTCCTCGATAATGTAAGGACCTTCCCATTTAGAGAGAAGCTTTTTTGCAAAAAATCTTAAACGAGAGTTGTATAGCAAAACATGATCACTAAAGGAAATATGCCCTAGAGGCAATAATAAAGTTGTTATTTATATTTCCTTATATCATGATAAATGTTTATTATTCATGCTAGAATTGTATTAACCGGAAACTTGATCCATGTGTGAATACATAGACAAAACAGAGTGTCCCTAGTATGCCTCTACTTGACTAGCTTGTTTATCAAAGATGGTTATGTTTCCTAGCCATAGACATGTGTTGTCATTTGATGAACAGGATCACATCATTAGAGAATGATGTGATGGACAAGACCCATCTGTTAGCATAGCACTATGATCGTTTAGTTTGTTGCTATTGCTTTCTTCATGACTTATACATGTTCCTCTGACTATGAGATTATGCAACTCTCGAATATCAGAGGAACACTTAGTGTGCTATCAAACGTCACAACATAACTGGATGATTATAAAGATGCTCTACAGGTGTCTCCGATGGTGTTTGTTGAATTGGCATAGATCAAGATTAGGATTTTTCACTCCGATTGTCGGAGTGGTATCTCTGGGCCCTCTCGGTAATGCACATCACTATAAGCCTTGCAAGCAATGTGACTAATGAGTTAGTTGCGAGATGATGTATTACGGAACGAGTAAAGATACTTTCCGGTAACGAGATTAAACTAAGTATGATGATACCGACGATTGAATCTCGGGCAAGTAACATACTGATGACGAAGGGAACAACGTATGTTGTTATGCGGTTTGACCGATAAAGATCTTCGTAGAATATGTAGGAGCCAATATGAGCATCCAGGTTCCACTATTGGTTATTGACCGGAGATGTGTCTCGGTCATGTCTACATAGTTCTCGAACACGTAGGGTCCGCACGCTTAATGTTTGATGATGATTTGTATTATGAGTTATGTGATTTGATGTAACGAAGTTTGTTCAGAGTCCCGGATGAGATCACAGACATGACGAGGAGTCTCAAAATGGTCGAGAGGTAAAGATTCATATATTGGAATGTTGCATTCTGACATCGGAATGGTTCCGAGTGATTCGGGCATTTTTTCGGAGTACCGGGAGGTTACCGGAACCCCCCGGGGAAAGATATGGGCCTTATGGGCAATAGGAGGGAGGCTAACCAGCGCACAAGGGGCTGGTGCACCCCCCACAAGGGAGGAGGCCGAATTGGACTTGGGAAGGGGGCGCCACCCCCCTTTCCTTCTCCTACTCCCTCTCCTTCCCCTTTTCCCCCTCCGGTAGAGGGAAAAAAAGGGTGGGGCCGAATCCTACTAGGACTGGAGTCCTAGTAGGACCCCCCTCTCCCTGGTGCGCCCCTTGTTGGCCGGCCTCCTCCTCCCCTACTTTATATACGGGGGCAGGGGGCACCCCAAAAACACAACAGACAATCTCTTAGCCGTGTGCGGTGCCCCCCTCCACAGTTTTACACCTCGGTCATATCGTCGTAGTGCTTAGGCGAAGCCCTATGCCGGTAAGTTCATCATCACCGTCACCATGCCGTCGTGCTGACGAAACTCTCCCACGGCCTCAGCTGGATCAAGAGTTCGAGGGATGTCACCGAGCTGAACGTGTGCAGATCGCGGAGGTGTCGTGCATTCGGTACTTGATCGGTTGGATCGCGAAGACGTTCGACTACATCAACCGCGTTACTAAACGCTTCCACTTTCGGTCTACGAGGGTACGTGGACACACTCTCCCCGCTCGTTGCTAGATAGATCTTGCGTGATCGTAGGATTTTTTTTGAAATACTACGTTCCCCAACAGTGGCATCCGAGCTAGGTTTATGCGTAGATGTTATATGCATGAGTAGAACACAAAGAGTTGTGGGCGATAATAGTCATACTGCTTACCAGCATGTCATACTTTGATTCGGCGGTATTGTTGGATGAAGCGGCCCAGACCGACATTACATGACCGCGTTCATGAGACTGGTTCTACCCCTGTGCTCTGCACACAGGTGGCTAGTGGGTGTCTGTTTCTCCAACTTTAGTTGAATCGAGTTTGACTACGCCCGGTCCTTGTTGAAGGTTAAGACATCACACTTGATGAAAACTCGTTGTGGTTTTGATGCGTAGGTAAGAACGGTTCTTGCTAGAAGCCCGTAGCAGCCATGCAAAACTTGCAACAACAAAGTAGTGGATGTTTAACTTGTTTTTGCAAGGCTTGCTGTGATGTGAAATGGTCAAGACATGATGATATATAATTTGTTGTATGAGATGATCATGTTTTGTAACAGTTATCAGCAACTGGCAAGAGCCATTTGGTTGTCGCTTTATTGTATGAAATTCAATCGCCATGTAATTGCTTTACTTTATCACTAAGCGGTAGCGATAGTCGTCGAAGAAATAGTTGGCAAGACGACAACGATGCTACGATGGAGATCAAGGTGTCGCGCCGGTGACGATGGTGGTCATGACGGTGCTTTGGAGATGGAGATCAAAGGCACAAGATGATGATGGCCATATCATATCACTTATATTGATTGCATGTGATGTTTATCCTTTATGCATCTTATTTTGCTTAGATCGACGATAGCATTATAAGATGATCTCTCATTAAATTTCAAGGTATAAGTGTTCTCTGAGTATGCACCGTTGCGACAGTTCGTTGTGGCAAGACACCATGTGATGATCAGGTGTTATAAGCTCTACGTTCACATACAATGAGTGCAAGCCAGTTTTGCACACGCAGAATACTCGGGTTAAACTTGACGAGCCTAGCATATGCAGATATGGCCTCGGAACACTGAGACCGAAAGGTCGAGCATGAATCATATAGTAGATATGATCAACATAGTGATGTTCACCACTGAAAAGTACTCCATCTCACGTGATGATCGGACATGGTTTAGTTGATATGGATCACGTGATCATTTAGATGACTAGAGGGATGTCTATCTAAGTGGGAGTTCTTAAGTAATATGATTAATTGAACTTTAATTTATCGTGAACTTAGTCCTGATAGTATTTGCATAACTATGTTGTAGATCAATAGCTCGCGATGTAGCTCCCCGTTTATTTTTGATATGTTCCTAGAGAAAAACTATGTTGAAAGATGATAGTAGCAATAATGCGGACTAGGTCCATGATCTGAGGATTATCCTCATTGCTACACAGAAGAATTATGTCCTTGATGCACCGCTAGGTGATGGACCTATTGCAGGAGCAGATGCAGACGTTATGAACGGTTGGTAAGCTCGGTATGATAACTACTTGATAGTTTAGTGCGCCATGCTTTACGGCTTAGAACCGGGACTTCAAACACGTTTTGAACGCCACGGAGCATATAAGATGTTCCAAGAGCTGAAATTGGTATTTCAGACTCATGCCCGAGTCGAGAGGTATGAGACGTCTGACAAGTACTTTGCCTACAAGATGGAGGAGAATAGCTCAACCAATGAGCATGTGCTCAGATTGTCTGAGTACTACAATCGCTTGAATCAAGTGGGAGTTAATCTTCCAGATAAAATAGTGATTGACAGAGTTCTCTAGTCACTATCACCAAGTTACTGGAACTTCGTGATGAACTATAATATGCAAGGGATGACGAAAACAATTCCTGAGCTCTTCGTGATGCTGAAATCGATGAAGGTAGAAATCAAGAAAAGTATCAAATGTTGATGGTTGATGTAGCGACCAGACCTCAAATGGTCTGTGCTGCTGTGCACCAGTGTCATCCCTGGATTAGTAATGCTGACACGCACATTACAAATGGAGGATTTATAATAGAGTAGCAATCACACACTTATTACATCGAATATCTCCAAAGAGAATAAGTATGATAAATATGGCTTAAGGCCATATAAAACGATAACAGCGGAAGACTTGGAAGATAAGTGAGTCCATCAACTCCAACGGCATCACTGAGTATAAGATCACGACCTAAGGCACCTTACTCGTCGTCTGAAAAGTCTGCAACATGAAACGTTGCAGCCCGAAAAACGGGTCAGCACATGGAATATGCTGGCAAAATAACACATGGAGAAACAATGAACATAATAATGCTATACTACATGCATATATGGCTGGTGGAAAGCTCTATGGTTAAAGTTTTGCGAAAAGCCAATTTTTCCCTACTGCAAAGGAATAAATTTTATTTAACTATCATGGTGGTTGTTAAACATTGAGATGGTTGACAGCATCTCAATCCCAATTAAAAGTCATCATTAACCCAACAAAATTAATTAAAAGTAACATGGTGATGAGATTCAAATGATAATCCAGGTACTAGATACTCAAGTTGTCCATAACCGGGGACACGGCTAACCATGATTAGTTTGTACACTCTACAGAGGTTTGTGCACTTTTCCCCACAAGACTCGATCGCCTCCGCTTGATTCTCGCACTACATGATGTTTGAGAAACGGATGATCGAGACACAGCCTTTCAGGAACAATCACTCTTTACTCCGGGTGGACAGTTACACCTACTTTCCCCTACATCTGCTAGCCCACCTCTTCAAGAGATCATGTAACCTACTCAACTATGCTAGAGCCCATAATAGCTTGTGGCTGCACACGGAAGTTTCTAGCATGAATAATCTTATGATCCCTTTGAGCCTGGGTGGCGGTCCTTATACAAACAGACAACACTGGGTTCCCCAGGTGCCTCAATCCACCCAGATGTGAGTTTTAGTTGCCACCTTAAGTAAACCATTATTAACAATCTCATATCTGTCGTGAATGTCTCTCAAACCCAATCCACGTCTACGAGCATAGCATGGCAATATAATAGCAAGCGTAGAACTAACTCCCAAGGGTTTGATAAAAAGAACAGGTAATAGGTACTACCTCAACTACTTCCCAATACCCACAATTTAATTAGATCCTAATCATGCAATGTTTGAGGAATAGATCTAATGCAATAAAAACTAGGTATGGAAGGTATATGATCAAAGTGTTACTTGCCTTGCTGATGATCCGCGAAACCTAGCGATTCGAAGTAACAAGCGGCACACTCCGGGTACTCTATCGCAAACAAACAAGCAAACAATAAGTACTTATCTAATGCACAGGTAAAACTCGAATGAAAGATCCAACCAGAAAGTTCAACTTAAGAACTCTGGTTTGCAAAAAGAATCAACTCGAACGAAGCAACGAAAGTCGAACGGCGAAAGAAACAAGCTCCGTTTACTAATCTGGATCTAGGTCAAATTTTACAGTAGCAAAAACTTATTTGAGTAGGATAAACGGAAAGAGAATTTCGAGACGAAACTCTAGGCGCTTGAATCATCTGATTCCGATAAATGAGCGAAAAGTTAAACAGAAATGAAGATCCGATCAGAAATCGAGATCTGAGATAATCGCGGAAAAATCCGACGAAAAAGAAAAACTGACGAACGGTTAACGAACGGACGTTCGTTAACAGAGAAAATCCGACGAACGCGTTGGTTAAAACGAACGGGTCGGTGAACGTTCACAAAATAACAAAACCGAAGAAAATAAACCGATCTAGGGTTTTTTTAAACGAACGTTTTTTTTAACAAAAACGGCAAACGACGGCGAGGTAATACCTCATCGGGGCGGGGCTTCGGCGG
>NC_057796.1:323782185-323790828 GCF_018294505.1 Triticum aestivum | reverse complement strand
GGGGCAAGGCGCGGCGGCGGTGCCCGAGGCGGTCATGGCGGCGGCGTCCGGCGTACGCGCGGAGGAGACGCGCGGGGTGGGCCGGCGGCTCGGCTGGGCCTCCGCCCGGTCGGGCGCAACGCGAATTTTTTTAAAACATTCCGCCGAAAAAAATTCATAGAAAAATAAATAAAAATCCAAAAAAGATAAAACAAATTTTCCCCGTCTAGTTAGAATATTTAGAACAGGGTGTACATTTTTTTGACACAAAAGAAATTTTGAAAACGTGCAATATTTTTTTAATGCAATTAAATTGCAAATAAACTCCAAATAAAATCAAATAAATGATTTTAATATTTTTCCTCCAATATTTCAATTGGTTTGGAGAAGTCATATTTTCTCCTCTCATTAAATTTTAAATGAAATATTTTTCCGGAGAGAAAATAATTAAAACCAAAATCCTCGTGTTATTATTTGATGAAAATCAAATATGAAAGCTTCGAGAAAAATCCCCAACTCTCTCCGAGGGTCCTTGAGTTGCTTAGGATTTATCAAGGATTTGTCAAAATGCAATAAAAATATGATATGCAATGATGATCTATGTATAACATACCAAATTGAAAATTTGGGATGTTACAAACCTACCCCCCTTAAGATGAATCTCGCCCTCGAGATTCCGGTTGGCTAGAAAACAGGTGGGAGTGGTCCTTCCGTAGATCTTCCTCTCGCTCCCAGGTGGCTTCGTCTTCCGTGTGGTGACTCCACTGGACTTTGCAAAACTTGATAACCTTACTGCGGGTAACTCGGCTGGCATACTCAAGAATCTTAACTGGTTTCTCCTCATAGGTCAAATCACTTTCCAGCTGAATTGCTTCCAGCGGCACAGTATCTCTCAGTGATATCTCAGCCATCTCTGCGTGGCACTTCTTCAACTGGGAAACGTGGAATACGTCATGAACTCCAGACAATCCTTCGGGCAATTCCAGCTTGTAGGCAACCTCTCCCATACGTTCCAAAACTCTGTATGGTCCTGATAAAACGGGGCGCTAACTTTCCCTTAACTCCAAAGCGCTTCACTCCTCGAAGTGGTGATACTCGAAGATAAACTCTATCTCCGACTTCGTGAACTGTCTCCTTTCGTTTAGAATCAGCATAACTCTTCTGCCTGGACTGGGCTACCTTGAGCCTATCGCGAATCAACCTCACTTTCTGTTCAGACTCCTTAATCAAATCTGGTCCAAACAACTGACGGTCTCCAACTTTGTCCCATAACAACGGTGTTCTACACCTCCTTCCGTACAAAGCTTCGAAAGGGGCCATCTTCAAACTGGTTTGATAACTGTTGTTGTAAGAAAACTCCGCATATGGCAAATTGTCGTCCCAACCAGATCCATAATCTAGTGCACAAGCTCTCAACATGTCCTCCAAAATTTGATTGACTCTCTCGGTCTGTCCATCTGTCTGTGGGTGAAAGGCTGTACTAAATTCTAGCCTGGTTCCCAATGTTTCATGTAACTGCTTCCAAAACTTCAAGGTAAACTGGGTTCCTCTGTCTGATACAATGGTCCTCGGAACTCCATGCAAACATACGATCCTGGTCATGTATATCTTTGCCAACTTAGCACTGGTGTAAGTGGTCTTCACTGGAATAAAATGAGCTACTTTCGTCAAACGGTCGACTACAACCCATATTGAGTCATAGCCTGAACGAGTCCTGGGCAATCCTGTGATAAAATCCATGCCTAGTTTATCCCACTTCCATTCGGGTATCGGCAATGGTTGTAGCAATCCTGCTGGCTTCTGATGCTCTGCCTTCACTCTCTGACACACATCACAAACTGCTACATACTCTGCAATATCCTTCTTCATTCCGGTCCACCAGAAAGTATTTTTCAGATCCAAATACATCTTGGTATTCCCTGGGTGAATCGAGTACGGTGAATCATGGGCTTCTTGCAAAATCAACTTCCTGATCTCCGGATCATTTGGCACATAAACACGGTCCTCAAACCATAAGGTATCGTGCTCGTCCTCACGAAATCCTTTGGCTTTTCCTTTGCTCATCTTCTCCTTTATCTCGTCAATCTCCTTGTCTGTCTTGTGAGATTCTCTGATCCTTTCCATCAAGGTAGACTGAATCTCCAGTGTCGCTAAATAGCCTCTTGGGACTATCTCCAAACATAGCTCGCGAAGGTCCTCGGCTAACTCCTGAGGTAACTCTCCTGTCATGAGGGTGTTGACATGACTCTTGCGGCTCAACGCGTCTGCTACTACGTTAGCCTTTCCTGGGTGATAATGCAATCTCATATCATAATCCTTAATAAGCTCCAACCATCTCCTCTGTCTGAGATTTAACTCCTTCTGCGTGAAAATATACTTCAAACTCTTGTGATCCGTGTACACCTCACAATGGTTTCCGATGAGAAAATGTCTCCATGTCTTCAACGCATGCACCACGGCTGCTAACTCCAAATCATGCATAGCATAATTCTTCTCATGGGGTTTAAGTTGTCGTGAAGCATATGACACAACTCTTCCTTCCTGCATAAGCACTGCTCCAAGTCCTCGACGAGAAGCGTCGCAATAAACTTCATAATCCTTGCATTGATCTGGTAGAATCAACACTGGTGATGTAACCAATCGTTTCTTCAACTCTTGGAAACTAGCTTCACAATCCTCAGTCCAATTGAATTTGGTGTCCTTCTTTAATAGCTCAGTCATGGGCTTAGCAATCTTCGAGAAATTCTCGATGAACCTCCGGTAGTATCCTGCAAGTCCAAGAAAACTCCGGATTTCTCCAACTGACGTGGGTGATTCCCAACTTGTCACTGTGTCAACTTTGGCAGGGTCTACTGCTATTCCTTCTCCAGAAATAACATGTCCAAGGAATCCAACTTCCTTCAGCCAAAATTCACATTTGCTGAACTTGGCATATAACTGATGTTCTCTGAGCTTCTCAAGTACCAATCGCAAATGCTCCTCATGCTCTTCCTCATTCTTGGAAAAGACTAAAATATCATCAATGAACACCACAACGAACTTATCCAAAAACTCCATAAACACTTTGTTCATCAGGTTCATGAAATAGGCAGGTGCGTTAGTCAGGCCAAATGACATAACGGTATACTCATACAGTCCATATCTGGTGGTAAAAGCCGTCTTAGGTATATCCTGCTCTCGAATCTTTAACTGATGGTATCCTGATCGTAGATCGATCTTGGAAAATACTTTAGCTCCGTGTAGGCGGTCAAACAAATCATTGATCATCGGTAGTGGGTACTTGTTCTTGATGGTCACTTCATTCAATCCACGGTAATCAACAACCATCCTCAACGATCCATCTTTCTTCTCCACTAGAAGTACTGGTGATCCCCAAGGTGACGAACTTGGGCGAATATAACCTTTATCCAGTAACTCCTTGATCTGCTTCTTAATTTCCTCCAAATCTTTTGCGGGCATCCTGTACGGTCTCTTAGATATTGGCCCTGTGCCTGGCAAAAGTTCAATCAGAAACTCAATGTCTCTATCCGGTGGCATGCCTGGCAACTCTTCTGGAAATACATCCGGGTAATCCTTCACCACTGGTACTTCCTCCTGTACAACTCCTGATAAGGAATTCACTTGAGTCCTCTTCGGCATATGCCGGGATACATACTTAATCCTTTTTCCTTCTGGGGTGGTAAGCAAAATCGACTTACTAGCGCAATCGATGTTTCCTCCATACAACGATAGCCAATCCATTCCCAAAATCACATCCAAACCTTGCGACTCCAAAACTATTCGGTCTGAGGGGAAAACATGCCTACCAATGGCCAAAGGCATCTGAAAACATCCTTGGCTTGCCATATACTCTGCTCCTGGCAAGGTTACTAACATAGGGGTTCTGAGAACTTTGGTGGGCAGCTTAAACTTATTCACAAATCCCCTTGATATGAATGAATGCGATGCACCAGTATCGAAAAGAACGGTTGCAGTAAATGACTTAACCAAAAACTTACCTATTACTGCATCAGGCTGTGCTTCAACCTCCTCCACGCTCACGTGGTTCACGTGTCCTTTGTTGAACGGGTTCGGCTTCTTCCAGAGCTTCCATTACCATTTCCATTTTGGGCTTCAGGACAATCAGTTGCATAATGTCCAGTCTTCTGGCACTTGAAACAGGTAACGTGACTCAGATCCCTCTTGGCTGGGGTAGATGGGTTGGTGCGGTTCTGTCCGTTGGTTCCTCCATTTCCATTACCATTCTTGGAGCCATTATGATTGTGCGAACTACCTCCTCCATGGGTAGGCTGAAACTGTCCTCCCGGCTTTGGGGCAAAACATGGCTTCTGCTGAGCTCCAGAGTTATACTTCCCTTGTCCATACTTCCTCTTACGGTTTTCAATCTGCTGTTGCTTCCCTTCAATCATGAGAGCTCTATCTACCAGCTCCTGGTAGTTGTTGAAGGTTGCTACCATCAACTGCATACTCAGTTCATCATTCAGTCCTTCCAAAAATTTCTCCTGCTTGGCTGCGTCTGTAGCAACGTCATCTGGTGCATAACGTGCTAACTTACTGAAATCCTCCACGTACTGGCCTACGGTGCGTCCTTCTTGGCGTAGGTTGCGAAACTCACGCTTCTTCATAGCCATAGCTCCTGCTGAAACATGAGCTGTACGGAAAGCTTGCTGAAACTGGTCCCATGTGACAGTGTCAATAGGGTGTGTGGCGGTATAATTCTCCCACCATGATGCTGCGGGTCCATCAAGCTGATGTGCGGCAAAACGCACTCTTTCCGCATCTGTGCATCCTGCAGTGGTCAACTCCCTTCCAACTTTGCGGAGCCAATCATCTGCAACAATCGGCTCGGTGCTACTGGAAAACACCAGCGGGTTTAGCCTTAAGAAACGGGCTAAGTGATCAACAGGTGGTGGTGGTGGGTTGTTGTTGTTGTTGCCTTGGTTCTGCACTAACACTTGCATCAGGGCATTTTGTTGCTGAATCAACTAGGTGATCTCCGGTGGGAAAACAAATCCGGTGTCGCGTCTCGGAGGCATCTGATGGGTTAGAAAAGATGAGAGTTAAGAATAGAATGAGGTCTAGAGGGAAAACACTACCCATATGCTCATGAGACAAATACAATCAATATCACTCAATCAATTCAATCAAGGCATAACAATCGATCTAACTAGCGTTACAAAGTGCTTGAACTATACTATTAAATGGGGGAAAACTACTACTGATAGGGTGGTCTACTAGAAATTCTGATCCGTTGAAGCCTCCATGATGTCTGCTCCAGCTTCATCAACAAAGTCATCTTCACTTGGTTCCGAGTCGGTGTCGTCGATGATGATGTAGTTATCCGGACAAGTGCATTCGTCATCTTTTGCTTTTGGCACTGGATTTCCCATGAATACTCCAATCTTCTTCTCCAGGTCGTCATTCTTCCCTACTAATGCGACGATTTCCTCCATATAATCCTCGCGTGTAGCCTTGAGTTCTTCCTCCAGTTCCTTGATCTTCGTCAATGCCTTCTTCAGTTCTTCCTTATCCGAGCACATCTAGTTCTCCTGGCGACGAATGTGTTGGTTTTGCTCCTGGATGAAAGCTGCAATTGATCCATCCTTCTTGGTTCTGATCATCTACCATTGCGCGTCTCGGCGTCCACAAATCTGATAAATTGTATCCTTAAGCTCCTGGTGGTAGACTTCTCCAATGCGTCCCATAGCGATGTGGGCGGCCATGCTCTTCCCTAAACTCCAGGTTGGTGCTTCGAAAATCAATCTTATGGGTTTAGTAACTGGCACAAACGTCCTTCCTGGAATGTGAACTTGAATCTTCCAGCTTTCCTCTTCGGGTAATGTGGCGTTGTAGGTTCCGGTGATGCTTGGTATTCCTATGTTCAAGTACTTAGTGACTTCCTTCAAATGTCGTCCAAAAGGGATGTCTATTTAGTTGATATGGATCACGTGATCATTTAGATGACTAGAGGGATGTCTATCTAAGTGGGAGTTCTTAAGTAATATGATTAATTGAACTTTAATTTATCGTGAACTTAGTCCTGATAGTATTTGCATAACTATGTTGTAGATCAATAGCTCGCGATGTAGCTCCCCGTTTATTTTTGATATGTTCCTAGAGAAAAACTATGTTGAAAGATGATAGTAGCAATAATGCGGACTAGGTCCATGATCTGAGGATCATCCTCATTGCTACACAGAAGAATTATGTCCTTGATGCACCGCTAGGTGATGGACCTATTGCAGGAGCAGATGCAGACGTTATGAACGGTTGGTAAGCTCGGTATGATAACTACTTGATAGTTTAGTGCGCCATGCTTTACGGCTTAGAACCGGGACTTCAAACATGTTTTGAACGCCACGGAGCATATAAGATGTTCCAAGAGCTGAAATTGGTATTTCAGACTCATGCCCGAGTCGAGAGGTATGATACGTCTGACAAGTACTTTGCCTACAAGATGGAGGAGAATAGCTCAACCAATGAGCATGTGCTCAGATTGTCTGAGTACTACAATCGCTTGAATCAAGTGGGAGTTAATCTTCCAGATAAAATAGTGATTGACAGAGTTCTCTAGTCACTATCACCAAGTTACTGGAACTTCGTGATGAACTATAATATGCAAGGGATGACGAAAACAATTCCTGAGCTCTTCGTGATGCTGAAATCGATGAAGGTAGAAATCAAGAAAAGTATCAAATGTTGATGGTTGATGTAGCGACCAGACCTCAAATGGTCTGTGCTGCTGTGCACCAGTGTCATCCCTGGATTAGTAATGCTGACACGCACAGTACAAATGGAGGATTTATAACAGAGTAGCAATCACACACTTATTACATCGAATATCTCCAAAGTGAATAAGTATGATAAATATGGCTTAAGGCCATATAAAACGATAACAGCGGAAGACTTGGAAGATAAGTGAGTCCATCAACTCCAACAGCATCACTGAGTATAAGACCACGACCTAAGGCACCTTACTCGTCGTCTGAAAAGTCTGCAACATGAAACGTTGCAGCCCGAAAAACGGGTCAGCACATGGAATATCCTGGCAAAATAACACATGGAGAAACAATGAACATAATAATGCTATACTACATGCATATATGGCTGGTGGAAAGCTCTATGGTTAAAGTTTTGCGAAAAGCCAATTTTTCCCTACTGCAAAGGAATAAATTTTATTTAACTATCATGGTGGTTGTTAAACATTGAGATGGTTGACAACATCTCAATCCCAATTAAAAGTCATCATTAACCCAACAAAATTAATTAAAAGTAACATGGTGATGAGATTCAAATGATAATCCAGGTACTAGATACTCAAGTTGTCCATAACCGGGGACACGGCTAACCATGATTAGTTTGTACACTCTGCAGAGGTTTGTGCACTTTTCCCCACAAGACTCGATCGCCTCCGCTTGATTCTCGCACTACATGATGTTTGAGAAACGGATGATCGAGACACAGCCTTTCAGGAACAATCACTCTTTACTCCGGGTGGACAGTTACACCTACTTTCCCCTACATCTGCTAGCCCACCTCTTCAAGAGATCATGTAACCTACTCAACTATGCTAGAGCCCATAATAGCTTGTGGCTGCACACGGAAGTTTCTAGCATGAATACTCTTATGATCCCTTTGAGCCTGGGTGGCGGTCCTTATACAAACAGACAACACTGGGTTCCCCAGGTGCCTCAATCCACCCAGATGTGAGTTTTAGTTGCCACCTTAAGTAAACCATTATTAACAATCTCACATCTGTCGTGAATGTCTCTCAAACCCAATCCACGTCTACGAGCATAGCATGGCAATATAATAGCAAACGTAGAAGTAACTCCCAAGGGTTTGATAAAAAGAACAGGTAATAGGTACTACCTCAACTACTTCCCAATACCCACAATTTAATTAGATCCTAATCATGCAATGTTTGAGGAATAGATCTAATGCAATAAAAACTGGGTATGGAAGGTATATGATCAAAGTGTTACTTGCCTTGCTGATGATCCGCGAAACCTAGCGATTCGAAGTAACAAGCGGCACACTCCGGGTACTCTATCGCAAAAAAAAGCAAACAATAAGTACTTATCTAATGCACAGGTAAAACTCGAATGAAAGATCCAACCCGAAAGTTCAACTTAAGAACTCTGGTTTGCAAAAAGAATCAACTCGAACGAAGCAACGAAAGTCAAACGGCGAAAGAAACAAGCTCCGTTTACCAATCTGGATCTAGGTCAAATTTTACAGTAGCAAAAACTTATTTGAGTAGGTTAAACGTAAAGAGAATTTTGAGACGAAACTCTAGGCGCTCGAATCGCCTGATTCCGATAAACGAGCGAAAAATTAAACAGAAACGAAGATCCGATGAGAAATCGAGATCTGAGATAATCGCGGAAAAATCCGACGAAAAAAAACTGACGAACGGTTAACGAACGGACGTTCGTTAACAGAGAAAATCCGACGAACGCGTTTGTTAAAATGAACGGGTCGGTGAACGTTCACAAAATAACAAAACCGAAGAAAATAAACCGATCTAGGGTTTTTTTTTTAAATGAACGGTTTTTTTTAACAAAACCGGCAAACGACGGCGAGGTAATACCTCGTCGGGGCGGCGCTCCGGCGGGCTCGGCTGGGCTCCGGCGAGGGCGGCGGGGTGCGGCGGGGTGCGGC
>NC_057796.1:323743626-323781554 GCF_018294505.1 Triticum aestivum | reverse complement strand
GGAGACGCGCGGGGTGGGCCGGCGGCTCGGCTGGGCCTCGGCCCGGTCGGGCGCAGCGCGATTTTTTTTTAAACATTCTGCCGAAAAAATTCGTAGAAAAATAAATAAAAATCCAAAAAAGATAAAACAAATTTTCCTCGTCTAGTTAGAATATTTAGAACAGGGTGAACATTGTTTTTTGACACAAAAGAAATTTTGAAAACGTGCAATATTTTTTTAATGCAATTAAATTGCAAATAAACTCCGAATAAAATCAAATAAATGATTTTAATATTTTTCCTCCAATATTTCAATTGTTTTGGAGAAGTCATATTTTCTCCTCTCATTAAATTTTAAATGAAATATTTTTCCGGAGAGAAAATAATTAAAACCAAAATCCTCGTGTTATTATTTGATGAAAATCAAATATGAAAGCTTCGAGAAAAATCCCCAACTCTCTCCGAGGGTCCTTGAGTTGCTTAGGATTTATCGAGGATTTGTCAAAATGCAATAAAAATATGATATGCAATGATGATCTATGTATAACATACCAAATTGAAAATTTGGGATGTTACAGTTGACAAGACCACTAGTTTCAAGTAAAAGGGCAAGGGAAAGAAAGGGAACTTCAAGAAGAATGGCAAGCAAGTTTTCACTCCCATGAAGTAGCCCATAGCTAGACCCAAGCCTGAAACTAAGTGCTTCTACTGCGAAGGAAATGGTCACTGGAAGCGGAACTACCCCAAATACTTGGCGGATAAGAAAAATGGCAAAGTGAACAAAAGTATATATGATATAAATGTTATTGATGTGTACTTTACTAGTGTTCATAGTAGCCCCTGGGTATTTGATACTGGTTCAGTTGCTATGATTAGGAACTCGAAACAGGAGTTACAAAATGAACAAAGACTAGTTGAGGGCAAGGTGACGATATGTGTTGGAAGTGATTCCAAGGTTGATAAGATCACCATCGCACACTCCCTTTACCTTCAGGATTAGTGTTGAACCTAAAATAAATCTTATTTGGTGTTTGCGTTGAGAATAATATGATTGGATCATGTTTATTGCAATACGGTTATTCATTTAAGTCAAAGAATAATTGTTATTCTATTTACATGAATAAAACCTTCTGTGGTCATACACCCAAGGTGAATGGTTTATTGAATCTCGATCGTAGTGATACACATATTCATAATATTGATGCAAAGAGATGCAAAGTTGATAAGGATAGTGCAACATATTTGTGGCACTGCCGCTTAGGTCATATTGGTGTAAAGCGCATGAAGAAACTCCATGCTGATGGGCTTTTGGAATCACATGATTATGAATCACTTGATGCTTGCGAACCATGCCTCATGGGCAAGATGACTAAGACTCCGTTCTCCGGAACAATGGAGCGAGCAACCGACTTATTGGAAATAATACATACTGATGTATGCGATCTGATGAATGTTGAGGCTCGCGGCGGGTATCGTTATTTTCTGACCTTCACAGATGATTTGAGCAGATATGGGTATATCTACTTGATGAAACATAAGTCTGAAACATTTGAAAAGTTCAAAGAATTTCAGAGTGAAGTGGAAAATCATCGTAACAAGAAAATAAAGTTTCTACGATCTGATCGCGGAGACGAATATTTGAGTTACGAGTTTGGTCTTCATTTGAAACAATGTGAAATAGTTTCGCAACTCACGCCACCTGGAACACCACAACGTAATGGTGTGTCCGAACGTCATAACCATACTTTATTAGATATGGTGTGAGCTATGATGTCTCTTATCGATTTATCACTATCGTTTTGGGGTTATGCGTTAAAGACAGCTGCATTCACATTAAATAGGGCACCATCTAAATCCGTTGAGACGACACCATATGAACTGTGGTTTGGCAAGAAACCTAAGCTATTGTTTCTTAAAGTTTGGGGCTGCGATGCTTATGCGAAAAAGCTTCAACCTGATAAGCTCGAACCCAATCGGAGAAATGTGTCTTCATAGGATATCCAAAGGAAACTGTTGGGTACACCTTCTATCACAGATCCGAAGGCAAGATTTTCGTTGCTAAGAATGGATCCTTTCTAGAGAAGGAGTTTCTCTCAAAATAAGTGAGTGGGATGATAGTAGAACTTGATGAGGTAATTGTACCTGCTCCCTTATTGGAAAATAGTTCATCACACAAATCAGTTCCAGTGATTCCGACACCAATTAGTGAGGAAGCTAATGATGATGATCATGAAACTTCTGATCAAGTTACTACCGAACCTCGTAGGTCAACTAGAGTAAGATCCGCACCAGAGTGGTACGGCAATCCTGTTCTGGAAGTCATGTTAGTTGACCATGACGAACCTACGAACTATGAGGAAGCGATGATGAGCCTAGATTCCGCGAAATGGCTTGAGGCCATGAAATCTGAGATGGGATCCATGTATGAGAACAAAGTATGGACTTTGGTTGACTTGCCCGATGATCGGCAAGACATTGAGAATAAATGGATCTCCAAGAGGAAGATGGATGCTGATAGTAGTGTTACTATCTACAAAGCTCGACTTGTCGCAAAAGGTTTTTGACAAGTTCAAGGTGTTGACTACGATGAGATTTTCTCACTCGTATCGATGCTTAAAGTCTGTCCAAATCATGTTAGAAATTGCCACATTTTATGAAATCTGGCAAATGGATATCAAAACTACATTCCTTAATGGATTTATGAAAGAAGAGTTGTATATGATGCAACCAGAAAATTTTGTTGATCCTAAAGACAAAGTGTGCAAGCTCTAGAGATCCATCTATGGACTGGTGCAAGCCTCTCGGAGTTGGAATATACGCTTGATGAGTTGATCAAAGCATATAGTTTTATACAGACTTGCGGTGAAGCCTGCATCTATAAGAAAGTGAGTGGGAGCACTACAACTTTTCTGATAAGTATATGTGAATGACATATTGTTGATCGGAAATGATGTAGAATTTTCTAGAAAGCATAAAGGAGTGTTTGAAAGGAGTTTTTCAAAGAAAGACCTCGGTGAAGCTGCTTACATATTGAGCATCAAGATCTATAGAGATAGATCAAGACGCTTGATAAAATTTTCAATAAGTACATACCTTGGCAAGTTTTTGAAGTAGTTCAAAATGGTACAGACAAAGAAGGACTTCTTGCCTGTGTAGCAAGGTGTGAAGTTGAGTAAGACTCAAAGCCCGACCATGCCAGAAGATAGAGAGAGAATAAAAGTCATTCCCTATGCCTCAGCCATAGGTTCTATAAAGTATGCCATGCTGTGTACCAGACAAATTTTATACCCTGCCCTGAGTTTGGCAAGGGAGTACAATAGTGATCTAGGAGTAGATCACTGGACATTGGTCAAAGTTATCCTTAGAGGACTAAGGAAATATTTCTCGGTTATGGAGGTTATAAAGAGTTTGTCGTAAAGAGTTACGTCGATGCAAGCTTTGACACCGATCTGGATGACTCTGAGTCTCGATCTGGATACATATTGAAAGTGGGAGCAATTAGCTAGAGTAGCTCCATGCAGAGCATTGTAGACATAGAAATTTGCAAAATACATACGGATCTGAATGTGACAGACCCATTGACTAAGCTTCTCTCACAAGCAAAACATGATCACACCTTAGTACTCTTTGGGTGTTAATCACATAGCGATGTGAACTAGATTATTGACTCTAGAAAAACTTTTGGGTATTAGTCACATGGCGATGTGAACTAATCACATGGTGATGTGAACTATTGGTGTTAAATCACATGGCGATGTGAACTAGATTATTGACTCTAGTGCAAGTGGGAGACTGAAGGAAATATGCCCTAGAGGCAATAATAAAGTTGTTATTTATATTTCCTTATATCATGATAAATGTTTATTATTCATGCTAGAATTGTATTAACCGGAAACTTGATACATGTGTGAATACATAGACAAAACAGAGTGTCCCTAGTATGCCTCTACTTGACTAGCTTGTTTATCAAAGATGGTTATGTTTCCTAGCCATAGAAATGTGTTGTCATTTGATGAATGGGATCACATCATTAGAGAATGATGTGATGGACAAGACCCATCCGTTAGCATAGCACTATGATCGTTTAGTTTGTTGCTATTGCTTTCTTCATGACTTATACATGTTCCTCTGACTATGAGATTATGCAACTCCCGAATACCGGAGGAACACTTAGCGTGCTATCAAACGTCACGATGTAACTGGGTGATTATAAAGATGCTCTACAGGTGTCTCTGATGGCGTTTGTTGAGTTGGCATAGATCAAGATTAGGATTTGTCAGTCCGATTGTCGGAGAGGTATCTCCGAGCCCTCTTGGTAATGGACATCACTATAAGCCTTGCAAGCAATGTGACTAATGAGTTAGTTCGAGATGATGTATTATGAAACGAGTAAAGAGACTTGCCGGTAACGAGATTAAACTAGGTATGATGATACCGACGATCGAATCTCGGGCAAGTAACATACCGATGACGAAGGGAACAATGTATGTTGTTATGCGGTCTGACCGATAAAGATCTTCGTAGAATATGTAGGAGCCAATATGAGCATCCAGGTTCCGCTATTGGTTATTAACCGGAGATGTGTCTCGGTCATGTCTACATAGTTCTCGAAGCCGTAGGGTCCACACGCTTAATGTTCGATGACGATTTGTATTATGAGTTATGTGATTTGATGTACCGAAGTTTGTTCGGAGTCCCGGATGAGATCACGGACATGACGAGGAGTCTTGAAATGGCCGAGAGATTCATATGTTGGAAGGTTGCATTCCGACATCGGAATGGTTCCGAGTGATTCGGTCATTTTTCCGGAGTACCAGGATGTTCCCGGAACCCCCCGGGGAAAGATATGGGCCTTATGGGCCATATGAGGGAGGGTAAACAGCCCACAAGGGGCTGGTGCTTCCCCCACAAGGGAGGAGGCCGAATTAGACTTGGGAAGGGGGCGCCACCCCCTTTCCTTCTCCTACTCCCTCTCCTTTCCCTTTTCCCCCTCCGGTAGAAGGAAAAAAGGGTGGGGCCGAATCCTACTAGGACTGGAGTCCTAGTAGTACTCCCCTCTCCCTGGCGTGCCCCTTGTTGGCCGGCCTCCTCCTCCCCTCCTTTATATACGGGGGCAGGGGGCACCCCAAAACAACAGACAATCTCTTAGCCGTGTGCGGTGTCCCCCTCCACAGTTTTACACCTCGGTCATATCATCGTAGTGCTTAGGCGAAGCCCTGCGCCGGTAACTTCATCATCACCGTCACCACGCCGTCGTGCTGACGAAACTCTCCCTCGGCCTCAGCTGGATCAAGTGTTCGAGGGATGTCACCAAGCTGAACGTGTGCAGATCGCGGAGGTGCCGTGCGTTCGGTACTTGATCGGTTGGATCGCGAAAACGTTCGACTACATCAACCGCGTTACTAAACGCTTCCGCTTTCGGTCTACGAGGGTACGTGGACACACTCTCCCCGCTTGTTGCTATGCTTCTCCTAGAAATATCTTACGTGATCGTAGGATTTTTTTTGAAATACTATGTTCCCCAACAATCACCTACATTAAACTCACGCTTTTGTATCCTTTTTTCATGCCATCTTTTAACTTTTTCCTTAAACAACTTGGCATTTTCGTAGGCTTGGGTTCTCCATCAAGAGAGCTTATGTCAAATAACCTCTTCTCACTGGCAAGTTTGAAATCATAGTTGAGCTCTTTGATTGCCCAATAAGCTTTATGTTCTAGTTCAAGAGGTAAGTGACATGCTTTTCCATAAACCATTTTATATGGAGACATACCCATAGGGTTTTTATAAGAAGTTCTATAAGCCCATAATGCATCATCAAGTTTCTTAGACCAATTCTTTCTAGATCTATTAACAGTCTTTTGCAAAATCAACTTAATCTCTCTATTGCTCAATTCTACTTGACTGCTAGACTGAGGATGATTTGGAGATGCAATTATATGGTTGACATCATACTTAACAAGCAATTTACAGAAAGCACCATGATAAAATATGAACCACCATCAGTCATTAAATATCTAGGGACTCCAAACCTCGGAAGAATAACTTCTTTAAGCATTTTAATAGAAGTGTTATGATTAACGCTACTAGTTGGAATAGCTTCTACCCACTTAGTAACGTAATCAACAACAACTAAAATATGTGTATACCCATTAGAGGAAGGAAAAGGTCCCATATAATCAAAGCCCCAAACATCAAATGGTTCAATAACAAGTGAATAATTCATAGGCATTTCCTAACGTCTACTAATATTACCAATTCTCTGGCATTCATCACAAGACAAGACGAACTTACGAGCATCCTTGAAGAGAGTAGGCCAATAAAAACCAGATTGCAATACCTTATGTGCAGTTCTATCTCCGGCGTGGTGTCCTCCGTAAGCCTTGGAGTGGCACTTGCGTAGGATCTGTTCATGTTCATGCTCAGGTACACAACGTCTAATAACACCATCTACTCCTTCTTTATAAAGGTGTGGGTCATCCCAAAAGTAATGTCTTAAATCACATAATTTTTTTTTCTTTTGCTGCTATGTGAAACTAGGTGGTATAAATTTAGCAACAATGTAATTAGCATAATCAGCATACCATGGAGCATTACGAGAAGCATTTATGAAAGCTAGTTGCTCATCAGGAAAGCTATCATTAATAGGTAGTGGGTCATCAAGAACATTTTCTAACCTAGACAAGGTGTCTGCAACGGGGTTCTCAGCTCCCTTTCTATCAATAATATGCAACTCAAATTCTTGCAGGAAGAGAACGCATCTAATAAGTCTAGGCTTAGCATCTTTCGTACAATATTTAATAGCAGCATGATTAGAGTGAACAGTTACTTTGGAATCAACAATATAAGATCTGAACTTATCACAAGGAAACACAACTGCTAAAAATTCATTTTCAGTAGTAGCATAATTTCTCTGGGCATTGTCTAGAGTTTTACTAGCATAATGAATAACATTTAATTTCTTATCAACTCTTTGTCCTAGAACATCACCAAAAGCATAAACACTAGCATCACACATAATTTCAAAGGGTAGGTTGCAATCAGGTGGTTGAACAATAGGTGCAGAAATCAAGGCTTTCTTAAGAATTCCAAATGCTTCAACACAATCATCATCAAAAACAAAAGGAAGATCTTTTTGCAAGAGATTAGTGTGAGTCCTAGAAATTTTAGAGAAGTCTTTAATAAATCTCCTATAGAAACCAACATGACCAAGGAAACTTCTTATACCTTTGATATCTGTAGGACAGGGCATCTTTTCAATAGCATCTACTTTAGCTTTATCAACTTCAATACCTCTTTTAGAAATTTTATGCCCCAAGACAATACCTTCATTAACCATAAAGTGGAACTTATCCCAATTCAAAACAAGATTAGCTTCTTCACATCTCTGCAAAACTCGATCAAGGTTGCTCAAGCAATCATCTAAAGAAGTTTCGTAAATGGAGAAATCATCCATGAAAACCTCAACAATCTTCTCACAAAAGTCAGAGAATATAGTAGTCATACATCTTTGAAAGGTAGCAGGTGCATTGCATAAACCAAAAGGCATATGTTTATAAGCATAAGTACCGAAAGGGCAAGTAAAAGTGGTCTTTTCTTGGTCCTCTTTTCGCACAGGTATTTGAGAGAAACCAGAATAACCATTTAGAAAGCAAAAATGTGTATGTTTGGATAGTCTTTGTAGCATTTGATCAATAAAAGGTAGTGGGTAATGGTCTTTTCTAGTAGCTTTGTTTAATTTTCTAAAATCAATTACCATTCTATAACTTGTAACGATTCTTTGTGGAATCAATTCATTCTTATCATTAGGAACAACAGTAATACCTCCCTTCTTAGGGACACAATGAATAGGACTTACCCATCTACTATCAGCAATAGGATAAATTATACCTGCCTCCAAGAGCTTTAGTATTTCATTTCGTACCACTTCTTTCATCTTAGGATTTAAACGTCGTTGATGATCAACAACTGGTTTAGCATCAGGCTCCATATTAATTTTGTGCTGACCTAGAGTGGGACTAATGCCCTTAAGATCATCAAGAGTATATCCAATAGCGGCGCGGTGCTTCTTCAGAGTTTTCAATAATTTCCTTTCTTCATGCTCTGAAAGGTTAGCACTAATAATAACATGATATATCTTCTTTTCATCAAGATAAGCACATTTCAAAGTATCAAGCAACACGGGATCACCCTTGGGTGGAGGAGGATCTCCAAGGATTTCAACAGGCAAATTGTGTTTCAAAACAGGCATTTGGTTAAAGAATATTTCATCTAATTCCACTACAAAAAAAGACACATCCGTGACATTTTGGGCCGAACGAATTTTTTTCTGTCATACTTATGACACTTCTATGACGATAATTGTGAAAAAACCCGGTATCATCACAGATGTGGTGGGCTGCTACTTCTATGACAAAAAATCATGATAGAAAATGGGCTTTTCGTCCTGGGCGGGCCGGAGACACAGCTACATGACATTCTTTGGGCCGTCCATGACAGAAAAAACCGTGGTAGAAGCGAGGGCGAGGAAAATATCAGGGTGTTCCCGGTTACGGTGGGTGGTCGGGGCCGAGCGATGGACGGAGGTTTGCGCGTTTTTCTCGTACATGCACGCACGTGGGTGCGAGGCGTTGGGCTCTAACTGAACCCGAGCGAGGCGTTCTCCTACTGAACCCGAGCGATTGCACTGCAGGCTACGCGTTACTGAACCCGAGCGATCGATCGATAGCTGTTAACTGAACCCGATCGAGTGATTCCTTCGCTACTGCTGCTAACTGAAGTCGATCGATGCTGCCTCTGGATGAACAGTGAGCGTTGCTGAGGGGGTTTGGATGAACAGTTCCCGGTGGGGGTGGATGAACAGGACCCCGTGGTGTTGCCTCTGGATGAACAGGACCCCGATCGATCGAGCCGGTTGGGGCTGGATGAACAGGACCCCGTGGAGGGCTGGATGAATAGGACAACCCCGTGGAGGGCTGGATGAACAGTAGATGGTGGAGGGCTGGATGAACAGTAGCCCATGGAGGGGTGGTTGAATAGGACCCCGTGGAGAGGGCTGTTTGAACAGTAGCCGGTGGAGTAGCGGGCGGTGGAGGCTGGATGAACAGGAGCCCGTGGATGAACAGTCGCAGGTGGAGGCTTGAGGAGGTCGACGGTGGATGAATAGTAGCCCGTGGAGGCTGGAGGGGGTCGACGGTGGAGATGAACAGTATCTCGTGGAGTCTCGTTTTACGGTACACCACACCCCTCCCGATGAACAGGACCCCCGTTTCGACCGGAGCGCTCCAACACAAGTCCGTTTCCTCCGTTTTGCGGTACGCCACACCCCTCCCGATCAACAAGACCCCGTTTCGACCGTAGGAGGTCCGTTTCCTCCGTTTTGCGGTACGCCAGACCCCTCCCGATGAACAGGATCCCGTTTCGAATGTGGCCGGTTGAACACAAGGCCATTTCCTCCGTTGTGCGGTACGCCAGGCCTCGTTTCCATCAATTGTTCCGTCCAAGCCGGTTGGCTCCCACGCGTTCCGTTGCCTCTCGATGAACACGCGCATTCCGTTGCCTCCCCATGAACACGACGACGACGCAGTTTCTCCGTTCTGACCCAGCCATGTACACGAGCCCTGGCCGTACGTATGCGCGAGTAGGCGTTCGACTGTTGGGTAACGTAGTAATTTCAAAAAAATTCCTACGCACACGCAAGATCATGGTGATGCATAGAAATGAGAGGGGAGAGTGTTGTCCACGTACCCTCGTAGACCGACAGCGGAAGCGTTATTACAACGCGGTTGATGTAGTCGTACGTCTTCACGATCTGACCGATCAAGTACCGAACGCACGGCACCTCCGAAGTTCTACACACGTTCAGCTCGATGACGTCCCTCGAACTCCGATCCAGCCGAGTGTTGAGGGAGAGTTTTGTCAGCACGACGGCGTGGTGACGATGATGATGTTCCACCGACGCAGGGCTTCGCCTAAGCTCCGCAACGGTATTATCAAGGTGTAATATGGTGGAGGGGGGCACCGCACACGGCTAAAATATCGTATATCAAGTGTGTTCTCAGGTGCCCCCCTGCCCCCATATATAAAGGAGCAAGGGGGAGGCCGGCTGCCCTAGGCGCGCCAAGGAGAGAGGGGGAGTCCTCCTCCTAGTAGGAGTAGGACTCCCCTTTCCTAGTCTTACTAGGAAAAGAGGGGGGGAAGGAGGGACAGGGAGAGGGAAAGGGGGCTGCGCCCCCCTCTCCTAGTCCAACTAGGACTCCCCTTGGGAGGGGGCGCGCCACATCATAGCTGCTGCCCTCTCTCTCCCCTCAAGGCCCACCAAGGCCCAATACTTCCCCGGGGGGTTCCGGTAACCCTCCGGCACTCCGGTTTAATCTGAAACTTCTCCGGAACACTTCCGGTGTCCGAATATAGTCGTCCAATATATCAATCTTTACGTCTCGACCATTTCGAGACTCCTCGTCATGTCCGTGGTCACATCCGGGACTCCGAACAACCTTCGGTACATCAAAACATATAAACTCATAATATAACTATCATCGTAACTTTAAGCGTGCGGACCCTTTGGGTTCGAGAACTATGTAGACATGACCGAGACACCTCTCTGGTCAATAACCAATAGCGGGACCTGGATGCCCATATTGGCTCCCACATATTCTACGAAGATCTTTATCGGTCAGACCGCATAACAACATACGTTGTTCCCTTTGTCATTGGTATGTTACTTGCCCGAGATTCGATCGTCGGTATCTCGATACCTAGTTCAATCTCGTTACCGGCAAGTCTCTTTACTCGTTCCGTAATACATCATCCCGCAACTAACTCATTAGTCACAATGCTTGCAAGGCTTATAGTGATGTGCATTACCGAGTGGGCCCAGAGATACCTCTCCGACAATCGGAGTGACAAATCCTAATCTCGAAATACGCCAACCCAACAAGTACCTTTGGAGACACCTGTAGAGCACCTTTATAATCACCCAGTTACATTGTGACGTTTGGTAGCACACAAAGTGTTCCTCCGGTAAACGGGAGTTGCATAATCTCATAGTCATAGGAACATGTATAAGTCATGAAGAAAGCAATAGCAACATACTAAACGATCGGGTGCTAAGCTAACATAATGGGTCATGTCAATCACGTCATTCTCCTAATGAGGTGATCCCGTTAATCAAATGACAACTCATGTCTATGGCTAGGAAACATAACCATCTTTGATTAACGAGCTAGTCAAGTAGAGGCATACTAGTGACACTGTGTTTGTCTATGTATTCACACATGTATTATGTTTCTGGTTAATACAATTCTAGCATGAATAATAAACATTTATCATGATATAAGGAAATATATAATACTTTATTATTGCCTCTAGGGCATATTTCCTTTAGTCTCCCACTTGCACTAGAGTCAATAATCTAGTTCACATCGCCATGTGATTTAACATCAATAATTCACATCACCATGTGATTAACACCCATAGTTCACATCTCTATGTGACCAACACTCAAAGGGTTTACTAGTCAATAATCTAGTTCACATCGCTATGTGATTAACACCCAAAGAGTACTAAGGTGTGATCATGTTTTGATTGTGAGATAATTTTAGTCAACGGGTCTGTCACATTCAGATCCGTAAGTTTTTTGCAAATTTCTATGTCTACAATGCTCTGCTCGGAGCTACTCTAGCTAATTGCTCCCACTTTCAATATGTATCTAGACTGAGACTTAGAGTCATCTAGATTTAGTGTCAAAACTTGCATCGACGTAACCCTTTACGACGAACCTTTTGTCACTTCCATAATTGAGAAACATATCCTTATTCCACTAAGGATAATTTTGACCGCTGTCCAGTGATCTACTCGTAGATCACTATTGTACTCCCTTGCCAAAATCAGTGTAGGGTATACAATAGATCTGGTACACAGCATGGCATACTTTATAGAACCTATGGCCAAGGCATAGGGAATGACTTTCATTCTCTTTCTATCTTTTGCCGTGGTCGGGCTTTGAGTCTTTACTCAATTTCACACCTTGTAACACAGGCAAGAACTCTTTCTTTGACTGTTCTATTTTGAACTACTTCAAAATCTTGTTAAGGTATGTACTCATTGAAAAACTTATCAAGCATCTTCATCTATCTCTATAGATCTTGATGCTCAATATGTAAGCAGCTTCACCGAGGTTTTTCTTTGAAAAACTCCTTTCAAACACTCCTTTATGCTTTGCAGAATAATTCTACATTATTTCCGATCAACAATATGTCATTCACATATACTTATCAGAAATGCTGTAGTGCTCCCACTCACTTTCTTGTAAATACAGGCTTCACCGCAAGTCTGTATAAAACTATATCCTTTGATCAACTTATCAAAGTGTATATTCCAACTCTGAGAGGCTTGCACCAGTCCATAGATGGATCGCTGGAGCTTGCATATTTTGTTAGCACTTTTAGGATTGACAAAACCTCCTGGTTGCATCATATACAACTCTTCTTTAATAAATCCATTAAGGAATGCAGTTTTGTTTATCCATTTGCCATATTTCATAAAATGCGGCAATTGCTAACCTGATTCAGACAGACTTAAGCATAGATACGAGTGAGAAACTCTCATCGTAGTCAACGCCTTGAACTTGTCGAAAAACCTTTTTTGCGACAATTCTAGCTTTGTAGATAGTAACACTACTATCAGCGTCCGTCTTCCTCTTGACGAGCCATTTATTCTCAATTGCTTGCCGATTCATCGGGCAAGTCAACCAAAGTCCACACTTTGTTCTCATACATGGATCTCATCTCAGATTTCATGGCCTCAAGCCATTTTGCGGAATCTGGGCTCACCATCGCTTCTTCATAGTTCGTAGGTTTGTCATGGTCTAGTAACATAACCTCCAGAACAGGATTACCGTACCACTCTGGTGCGGATCTTACTCTGGTTGACCTACAAGGTTTAGTAACAACTTGATCTGAAGTTACATGATCATCATCATTAACTTCCTCACTAATTGGTGTAGGAGTCATAGGAACAGATTTCTGTGATGAACTACTTTCCAATAAGGGAGCAGGTACAGTTACCTCATCAAGTTCTACTTTCCTCCCACTCACTTCTTTCGTGAGAAACTCCTTCTCCAGAAAGGATCCATTCTTAGCAACGAATGTCTTGCCTTCGGATCTGTGATAGAAGGTGTACCCAACTGTCTCATTTGGGTATCCTATGAAGACACATTTCTCCGATTTGGGTTTGAGCTTATCAGGATGAAACCTTTTCACATAAGCATCGCAACCCCAAACTTTTAAGAAACGACAACTTTGGTTTCTTGCTAAACCACAGTTCATAAGGCGTCTTCTTAACGGATTTTGATGGTGCCCTATTTAACGTGAATGCAGCTGTCTCTAATGCATAACCCCAAAACGATAGTGGTAGATCGGTAAGAGACATCATATATCGCACCATATCTAATAAAGTACGGTTACGATGTTCGGACACACCATTACACTGTGGTGTTCCAGGTGGCGTGAATATGTGAAACTATTCCACATTTGTTTTAATTGAAGACCAAACTCGTAACTCAAATATTTGTCTCCGCGATCAGATCGTAGAAACCTTATTTTCTTGTCACGATGATTTTCCACTTCACTCTGAAATTCTTTGAACTTTTCAAATGCTTCAGACTTATGTTTCATCAAGAAGATATACCCATATCTGCTCAAATCATCTGTGAAGGTCAGAAAATAATGATACCTGCTACGAGCCTCAATATTCATCGGACCACATACATCTGTATGTATGATTTCCAACAAATCTGTTGCTCTCTCCATTGTTCCGGAGAACGGCGTTTCAGTCATCTTGCCCATGAGGCACGGTTCGCAAGCATCAAGTGATTCATAATCAAGTGATTCCAAAATCCCATCCGTATGGAGTTTCTTCATGCGCTTTACACCAATATGACCTAAACAGCAGTGCCACAAATAAGTTGCACTATCATTATTAACTTTGCATCTTTTGGCTTCAATATTATGATTATGTGTATCACTACGATCGAGATCCAACAAACCATTTTCGTTGGTGTGTATGACCATAGAAGGTTTTTATTCATGTAAACAGAACAACAATTGTTCTCCAACTTAAATGAATAACCTATTGCAATAAACATGATCAAATCATATTCATGCTCAACGCAAACACCAAATAACACTTATTTAGTTTCAACACTAATCCCGAAAGTACAGAGAGTGTGCGATGATGATCATATCAATCTTGGAACTACTTCCAACACACATCGTCACCTCGCCCTTTTACTAGTCTCTGTTTATTCTGCAACTCCCGTTTTCGAGTTACTACTCTTTAGCAACTGAACCAGTATCAATTACCGAGGGGTTGCTATAAACAGTAGTAAAGTACACATCAATAATTTGTATATCAAATATACCTTTGTTCACTTTTACTAGTCTCTGTTTATTCTGCAACTCCCGTTTCGAGTTACTACTCTTAGCAACTGAACCGGTATCAATTACCGAGGGGTTGCTATAAACACTAGTAAAGTACACATCAATAATCTGTATATCAAATATACCTTTGTTCACTTTGCCATCCTTCTTATCCACCAAATAGTTGGGGTAGTTCCGCTTCCAGTGACCAGTCCCTTTGCAGTAGAAGCACTTAGTCTCAGGCTTAGGACCAGGCTTAGGCTTCTTCACTTGAGCAGCAATTTGCTTGCCGTTCTTTTTGAAGTTCCCCTTCTTCCCTTTGCCCTTTTCTTGAAACTAGTGGTCTCGTCAACCATCAACACTTGATGTTTTTCTTGATTTCTACCTTCGTCGATTTCAGCATCACGAAGAGCTCGGGAATTACTTTCGTCATCCCTTGCATACTATAGTTCATCACGAAGTTCTACTAACTTGGTGATGGTGACTAGAGAATTCTGTCAATCACTCTTTTATCTGGAAGATTAACTCCCACTTGATTCAAGCGATTGTAGTACCCAGACAATCTGAGCACATGCTCACTAGTTGAGCGATTCTCCTCCGTCTTTTAGCTATAGAACTTGTTGGAGACTTCATATCTCTCAACTCGGGTATTTGCTTGAAATATTAACTTCAACTCCTGGAACATCTCATATGGTCCATGACATTCAAAACGTCTTTGAAGTCCCGATTCTAAGCCGTTAAGCATGGAGCACTAAACTATCAAGTAGTCATCATATTGAGCTAGCCAAACGTTCATAACGTCTACATCTGCTCCTGCAATAGGTCTGTCACCTAGCAGTGCATAAAGGACATAATTTTTCTATGCAGCAATGAGGATAATCCTCAGATCGCGGATCCAATCCGCATCTTTGCTACTAACATCTTTCAACATAATTTTCTCTAGGAACATATCAAAATAAACATAGGGAAGCAACAACGCGAGCTATTTATCTACAACATAATTTGCAAAATACTATCAGGACTAAGTTCATGATAAATTTAAGTTCAATTAATCATATTACTTAAGAACTCCCACTTAGATAGACATCCCTCTAATCATCTAAGTGATTGCGTGATCCAAAGCAACTAAACCATGTCCGATTAACACGTGAGATGGAGTAGTCTCAATGGTGAACATCACTATGTTGGTCATATCTACTATATGATTCACGCTCGACCTTTCGGTCTCTGTGTTCCGAGGCCATATCTGTATATGCTAGGCTCGTCAAGTTTAACCTGAGTATTCCGCGTGTGCAACTGTTTTGCACCCGTTGTATTTGAACGTAGAGCCTATCACACCCGATTAACACGTGGTGTCTCAGCACGAAGAACTTTTGCAACGGTGCATACTCAGGGAGAACACTTTTATCTTGAAATTTTAGTGAGAGATCATCTTATAATGCTACCGTCAATCAAAGCAAGATAAGATGCATAAAGGATTAACATCACATGCAATCAATATAAGTGATATGATATGGCCATCATCATCTTGTGCTTGTGATCTCCATCCCCGAAGCACCGTGCTCGTGATCTCCATCTCCGAAGCACCGTCATGATCACCATCGTCACCGGCGCGACACCTTGATCTCCATCGTAGTATCGTTGTCGTCTCGCCAAATAATTGCTTTTACGACTATCGCTACCGCTTAGTGATAATGTAAAACTATTACATGGTGATAGCATCTCATACAATAAAGCGACAACCATATGGCTCCTGCCAGTTGCCGATAACTCGGTTACAAAACATGATCATCTCATACAACAAATTATATCACATCATGTCTTGACCATATCACATCACAACATGCCCTGCAAAAACAAGTTAGACGTCCTCTACTTTGTTGTTGCAAGTTTTACGTGGCTGCTACTGGCTTAGCAAGAACCATTCTTACCTACGCATCAAAACCACAACGATAGTTTGTCAAGTTGGTGCTGTTTAAACCTTCGCAAGGACCGGGCGTAGCCACACTTGGTTCAACTAAAGTGAGAGAGACAGACACCCGCCGGTCACCTTTAAGCAACGAGTGCTCGCAACGGTGAAACCAGTCTCGCATAAGCGTACGCGTAATGTCGGTCCGGGCCGCTTCATCTCACAATACCGCTGAACCAAAGTATGACATGCTGGTAAGCAGTATGACTTATATCGCCCACAAATCACTTGTGTTCTACTCGTGCATAGCATCAACGCATAAAACCAGGCTCGGATGCCACTGTTGGGTAACGTAGTAATTTCAAAAAAATTCCTACGCACACGCAAGATCATGGTGATGCATAGCAACGAGAGGGGAGAGTGTTGTCCACGTACCCTCCTAGACCGACAGCGGAAGCGTTATTACAACGCGGTTGATGTAGTCGTACGTCTTCACGATCCGACCGATCAAGTACCGAACGCACGGCACCTCCGAAGTTCTACACACGTTCAGCTCGATGACGTCCCTCGAACTCTGATCCAGCCGAGTGTTGAGGGAGAGTTTCGTCAGCACGACGGCGTGTAGACGATGATGATGTTCCACCGACGCAGGGCTTCGCCTAAGCTCCGCAACGGTATTATCGAGGTGTAATATGGTGGAGGGGTGCACCGCACACGGCTAAAATATCGTATATCAAGTGTGTTCTCAGGTGCCCCCCTGCCCCCGTATATAAAGGAGCAAGGGGGAGGCCGGCTGCCCTAGGCGTGCCAAGGAGAGAGGGGGAGTCCTCCTCCTAGTAGGAGTAGGACTCCCCTTTCCTAGTGTTACTAGGAAAAGAGGGGGGGAGGAGGGAGAGGGAGAGGGAAAGGGGGCTGCGCCCCCCTCTCCTAGTCCAACTAGGACTCCCCTTGGGAGGGGGCGCGCCACCACATAGCTGCTGCCCTCTCTCTCCCCTCAAGGCCCACCATGGCCCAATACTTCCCCGGGGGGTTCCGGTAACCCTCCGGCACTCCGGTTTAATCCGAAACTTCTCCGGAACACTTCCGGTGTCCGAATATAGTCGTCCAATATATCAATCTTTACGTCTCGACCATTTCGACACTCCTCGTCATGTCCGTGATCACATCCGGGACTCCGAACAACCTTCGGTACATCAAAACATATAAACTCATAATATAACTGTCATCGTAACTTTAAGCGTGCGGACCCTTTGGGTTCGAGAACTATGTAGACATGACCGAGACACCTCTCTGGTCAATAACCAATAGCGGGACCTGGATGCCCATATTGGCTCCCACATATTCTACGAAGATCTTTATCGGTCAGACCGCATAACAACATACGTTGTTCCCTTTGTCATCGGTATGTTACTTGCCCGAGATTCGATCGTCGGTATCTCGATACCTAGTTCAATCTCGTTACCGGCAAGTCTCTTTACTCGTTCCGTAATACATCATCCCGCAACTAACTCATTAGTCACAATGCTTGCAAGGCTTATAGTGATGTGCATTACCGAGTGGGCCCAGAGATACCTCTCCGACAATCGGAGTGACAAATCCTAATCTCGAAATACGCCAACCCAACAAGTACCTTTGGACACACCTGTAGAGCACCTTTATAATCACCCAGTTACGTTGTGACGTTTGGTAGCACACAAAGTGTTCCTCCGGTAAACGGGAGTTGCATAATCTCATAGTCATAGGAACATGTATAAGTCATGAAGAAAGCAATAGCAACATACTAAACGATCGGGTGCTAAGCTAACATAATGGGTCATGTCAATCACGTCATTCTCCTAATGAGGTGATCCCATTAATCAAATGACAACTCATGTCTATGGCTAAGAAACATAACCATCTTTGATTAACGAGCTAGTCAAGTAGAGGCATACTAGTGACACTCTGTTTGTCTATGTATTCACACATGTATCAAGTTTCCGGTTAATACAATTCTAGCATGAATAATAAACATTTATCATGATATAAGGAAATATATAATACTTTATTATTGCCTCTAGGGCATATTTCCTTCATCGACATCCCGCCCGTATGTACGTACGTGGCCGTATTTTCTTTCTTGCACCCTTGCCGCTGTACGTACGTGTACATGCTACGTGCGCGCCTCTACTACGACACGTGCGCGCCTCTACATCGACCAGTATGTACGTACACGTTCGCGACCAGAATGACAACGCTGCGTACGCTTCGACCAGGTGGGTCTCGACTGTCAGGCACTTCCTTGCGTGCGAAGATGTAGCTGGTGGGTCCCAGCAGTCAGAGGGGTGAATCGTTTTTTGCCCGGACGCACTTCCTTGCATGCGAAGATGTAGCTGGTGGGTCCCAGCAGTCAGGGGAAACGTTTTTTCGCGAAATACGGTGGCCTGTCCGGTGGGTCCCCGCTGTCAGGTGGAGGAATAATTATTTTGTGCGTAATAAGGAGGCACTTCCTTGCGTCTGCCGTGGACCCAGCTGTCAGCCTCTCCACGTACAGTACTCTTCCGATGGAAGTCGGTCGTTGACCACATTGACCACGCCATGCCAAGAGCACCACGGCGGTGGACGAAGGCGAGGCCTAGGAAGGGGACGACGTGGAGTCGGGGAAGACGCGGCAGTGGAAGCCCGCGCGGAGATGAGTACGAGGGTTCACTGGTTCGGCTGCGGTGTGAGGCTGCCGTCGCCGCAGAATAACAGGGGGTGTGGGTGAGTAGAGGGGTGGCCTGGCCAGCGGTGGGACTAGTAGGGGGCGGTGAGGCCTCCGCGGCATCACAGCCGGCCACGGGAGGTAGGAGCACGCGGCACGACCGGCGCTGCTTTGGGCGGCTGGAGCAAGAAGACCAGAGGTTGAAGAAGCACTACGGCCGTTGGATGGACATCGTATGGTCACTGCAGCTAGAATCATTTATATTGACTAAGTTGATAAAGCCCTTGGTACACGTCAACTTAGTAGGCCCACAGGTCAGCCTCCGAAATGGTGCGCCCCAGATATCAGGGGGAGGAATCATTTTTTGGGCGGCTGAAGCAAGAATGTCCGAGATTGAAGAAGAAGCACGACATCTGTTGGATGGACATCCAACGGCCACAGCTGCCAGAACCGTGTGTTGTTGACAAAGCCTTGCATACGCGTCAACTTAGTTTTTTTAGGGGACGCGTCAACTTAGAAGGCCCACAAGTGTGTGGCAGAGAACATATAGCCCATTTGCGATTTGTAAGAATGTACAACCCATTTTTTAATTCTAATGGAATTTACTACAGCCCATTTACAGTTTGTTAAAAGTACAGCCCATTTTCTAGCTAGGACAACGATTAATAATTTCAACCAACCGTTCAAAACAGAATTCAAAAAAATTCCCACATTTTTATGGGATCCGAAATATTTTTATCCGAAATTTCTAGTCAGATTAAATATAATTTCAAAATAAAGTTGTATTACGTTAAAATCCAACGAAATATTGCACGCGCAACAAGTAATGAAATTAAAATTTTCAAATTCCAAAAATAATATATTTTTAAACTAATTACGCGTTTGGTGCATTTTTTTATAGTTACTGCCGAGTTATTATAATTACATCCCATTTATTATTTCTTAAAGTCCGTTTTCTTGTTAAGCCTAATGCATACCTCCTAGGAAAGTTTGCAGCCCAGCGGGGCGGAGAATAACAAGTTGACCCGAATATTGTGTACAACTGTCGGCCCAGTTGCATTGCTGATGTTGAAAAAAAGGCCTGTGTAGTACAGTACATGTTGGGGAACGTAGTAATTTCAAAAAAAATTCCTACGCACATGCAAGATCATGGTGATGCATAGCAACGAGAGGGGAGAGTGTTGTCTACGTACCCTCGTAGACCGAAAGCGGAAGCGTTAACACAACGCGGTTGATGTAGTCGTACGTCTTCACGATCCGACCGATCAAGTACCGAACGCACGGCACCCCCGAGTTCAGCACACGTTCAGCTCGATGACGTCCCTCGAACTCCGATCCAGCCGAGTGTTGAGGGAGAGTTTCGTCAGCACGACGGCGTGGTGACGATGATGATGTTCTACCGACGCAGGGCTTCGCCTAAGCACCGCTACGATATTATCGAGGTGTAATATGGTGGAGGGGGGCACAGCACACGGCTAAAAGATCGTTGATCAATTGTGTGTCAAGAGGTGCCCCCTGCCCCCGTATATAAAGGACCAAGGGGGAGGCCGCCGGCCAAGGCAGGAGAGGCGTGCCAGGAGGAGTCCTACTCCTACCGGGAGTAGGACTCCCCCCCTTTCCATGTTGGACTAGGAGAGGAAGGGGGAAGAGGTGGAGGGGAGGAAGGAAGGGGGGCGCCGCCCCCCTCTCCTTGTCCTATTTGGACTAGGGGGAGGGGCGCGCGGCCCTGCCCTGGCCTCCTTTCCTCTCTTCCACCTAGGCCCAATAAGGCCCATTAAGTTACCGGGGGGTTCCGGTAACCTCCCGGTACTCCGGAAAAATCCCGATTTCACCCGGAACACTTCTGATGTCCAAACATAGGCTTCCAATATATCAATCTTTATGTCTCGACCATTTCGAGACTCCTCGTCATGTCTGTGATCACATCCGGGACTCCGAACAACCTTCAGTACATCAAAACATATAAACTCATAATATAACTGTCATCGTAACGTTAAGCGTGCGGACCCTACGGGTTCGAGAACTATGTAGACATGACCGAGACACCTCTCCGGTCAATAACCAATAGCGGAACCTGGATGCTCATATTGGCTCCCACATATTCTACGAAGATCTTTGTCGGTCAAACCGCATAACAACATACGTTGTTCCCTTTGTCATCGGTATGTTACTTGCCCGAGATTCGATCGTCGGTATCTCAATACCTAGTTCAATCTCGTTACCGGCAAGTCTCTTTACTCGTTCCGTAATACATCATCCCGCAACTAACTCATTAGTTACAATGCTTGCAAGGCTTATAGTGATGTGCATTACCGAGTGGGCCCAGAGATACCTCTCCGACAATCGGAGTGACAAATCCTAATCTCGAAATACGCCAACCCAACAAGTACTTTTGGAGACACCTGTAGAGTACCTTTATAATCACCCAGTTATGTTGTGACGTTTGGTAGCACACAAAGTGTTCCTCCGGTAAACGGGAGTTGCATAATCTCATAGTCATAGGAACATGTATAAGTCATGAAGAAAGCAATAGCAACATACTAAACGATCGAGTGCTAAGCTAACGGAATGGGTCAAGTCAATCACATCATTCTCCTAATGATGTGATCCCATTAATCAAATGACAACTCATGTCTATGGCTAGGAAACATAACCATCTTTGATCAACGAGCTAGTCAAGTAGAGGCATACTAGTGACACTCTGTTTGTCTATGTATTCACACATTTATCAAGTTTCCAGTTAATACAATTCTAGCATGAATAATAAACATTTATCATGATATAAGGAAATAAATAATAACTTTATTATTGCCTCTAGGGCGTATTTCCTTCAGTACAACCTAACATGGCTACTCAGCCCACATTCAGCGACACCGGAAAGGCCCAAACAAGGCTTCTGTACAACTTTTTGAAGTCACTGAGCTCAATTAATAACTTAAGAAAAAAGTTAGATTACAGTGGAACCTAATTAAAAGCTGTCACGAGCAAAGAAATAATTCAACGGGTCCCACTTATGGTGTGTGCGTGTGTGTGTGAGAGAGAGAGAACCATCGGTCGATGCTCGTAAATACATCTTTCAGCCATATGCATTGCTGACAGTAAAAACTTATATAGTTGACACAATCATATAGAACATCATAGCACACTGAACTTGCATACAAAAATTTCACGCAGGGGGCACAATCAGGATGGAAGCAGTGGATCGCTACGGGTAGGGCTATGTTCAAACCAACGAACTCGTACATAACGGTTCATCGTCTTTATCAATGACGGGGAAATATCTTGAATGCTATGCAAAGAAAACAGACAAACAACACAATAAGTTCTGCTAGCACATTATGTTGACGTACAACCCTTTCTAAAAAAAGTTCAGGTACAAAATTAGAACAGGTCACAATCAAATGTACTGGCACATCAGTGCTTCACACCCATAGATCAGATTTAACTAGTATCTGACAAGATTCAGTTGTTACCTCAACTTAGAGCACATCCAGGCAGCCAGCGCTGCCTCTTCTCCCAAAGAAGCAGTGGCCTCCGCCGCGCGATGGAGTAGGCCTGTGCCATCCATTGTTCCGAGCAACACGGGGAATGTCTGACGTTGACTCCTGTAATGGATGTCGTCGACGGACCCTGGCACCAGCGGCGGCGGTAGGACTTCGATTGATGGATTGACCACTTCTTCGACATGCACGAACACTCGATACAGGTACATCCCTAACATGGTCCACGGCGGCCTTGGTGGCGACGAATAGTACAACCCCGGTTCCTGCACCGGTATCTCAACACCAATCACCTTCGGTATGGCTGACGGCTTCTTCATCCATGCCATAACCGTCAGAGACCAACTGTCTGGAGGAACAAACATACTTACGAGCTCACCTCCAAGGTCGTTGATAAGCTCATTCATGGACTCGCTATTCCAAGCACGTCGAGGCATGCCGTGGAAGGTAAGATTTGTTAAAAACTCAAGCTCAGAGGGCACCGAGCCCCATCCTAGGTGCCACCGATCAAAGCTCACCAGCGCGCCATCGCAGAACAAACGCCGGGAAGATTCGAACACACGACTGCAGTCGAAAGTTTTCCGGAACCTAACGAAGAAATCAGCCGGTGGCAGACAGACTTCGACGAGAAAGTCACTTATTTGGATGCCGTGCACAATGCCAAGAGCTTTGACAAGGTCGTCCGGCGAGACGGGAGGCCGGTCGCCGTTGATGGTTACCATTAGCACTTTGCCGGTAAACTGGTCGTCAAGCGCTGCCATGCCACTGTTGAGCGACAGCACGCAGCGACCGAAGGCAGGACGGACCTCAGGATCTCCGGCTCGGAGATCCGCGTTGACCGGCGACATGATAGTTCGCTTGAGTACAGGGAGTATAGGAGGGGGATTTGGGGGAACTGGAGTAGGAATCGAGATTCCAGAGGTGGGGGAGGGGCGGGAGATTGGGGATGAAAAGGTAGCTTGAATTTCGAACACGCGCCAATATGCTCTCGGCACGCAAGCGCACGAAAACACCGGTGGCGCCCACATGTCGGCCTAAGAATCCTTATTCTTTCTTTTTTGGAGAGCCCGGCCTTTTTTTGAGGATCTTTTGAGAGCCCGGCCTGAGAGTCATAATTGACCTGTTTGGCATTGTGTTACTACTTGGCCCATATTCAACGACACCTCACTGGCCCAAACAAGTGTACATCATCGAAAAGACACTGAGCTCAAATTATATAACTTGAAAAAAGGAGATACACTTTGAACACTGGAGAATGGTGATGCCCTCATTTAGCCCACCAGTAGTTCGAGACAATAAACAGTTCGAAACAACGATATATAAAACATTCAAACACTGATACTGACATAAACAACAAGACATGATAGTTCATAAGAAGTCTTGCTACACCACCAAAACGCACCCATCTGCAGCGCTTAGACTCTCGTGATCCAGACGAGAATGACATTCTAAACAGAGGCAACTATTACATAGTAAGAGGGACATAGACGAGGATGACCAAATGACAAGGAACATGCATAACAAAAGAAAGAACTACCCATCCAGAAGAAGCAGCAAAGACAACAAAGACATTCGAAGAGATGATCCAACACCATCATAATTTGCAGCCCCGCTTCAGCGACCAATGATCCGGAGACACCAGTACTCTACCCTTTCGACGCAACTGCCCAATTACCTATCAACCTGAAGGCTTGAACCACATCACTGCCTGTCGAAATTGAGACATCCAAGGATCAAAGTTAATCCGGATGCCTTTGTCATTCTCACCTTCTTTTGGCTGCAGGCTGTATCGTTGGCAATTAGGGGAGTTTGCTCCCGAACTCCTAGGGCTCGCCGTGTAGACCCAGTTTTCCATAGCAAACAGAGCCTATCTTCCATCAAGGTCCTTGCCAACAGTGATCTCCTGGTTAATCGGATAATTGAGTCCGAGAAACAGAGAGTGTGAACCAAGGCTGTTTACCCGCCTCCAACTAAAAAATCCTGAAGGCCCCAACAAGCTGGTATCCTGCTCATAGACGTAACAGCCACTGTCTAGATACTCACGTATTTCATGGTGCTTGTATACAGTGGGGTTTTTGCAATATAACTTTTCCAGCTCATGTGTCCGAATGATCATCAGTCTTTTGCCGTTGTCTGATCGGGTGAGGAACCAGTTGTGCTTCCCTATTTTTGGGAAAGGTGGTGTGATTACAAAGGGCAGTAACTATAGGGACACTGCATCATATCAAAAAGGACATGCATTGTTAATGTAAGATCAACATTGTTCAGAGTATGAGTAGGATAATGCAAGAAACAACATTCATATGTCCCTGTTGGAACTGGGAGGAAAATACAGGAAATGTATACTGGGTTCGAAAATATAGAAGTGCCATGCATGGTTATACTCATGTTATCTCGCAATCGATTCTTCACAGGAAACTACCATGTCATGCATGTTATGTAATCATGTTCTGTCCTCACAAACAAATTCTTCAAGGTAACTAACAGACCATGCATTGTTATATACTCGTGTTCTGTGGGCAAAATTTTTGTGAGGATATTATTCTAGCCATTGATTGCTGAAGGGCGAATATAGGTATGTACACATGGTAAGCATTACAGGATTTCACTACTTCCAAATATAGAGTTCTCCATATGGACATTTACTTCCCTAATGCATGGTTAGATGAAACCAACACTGTGGTGCATGTTTCTACATCATGAAAATGAGGAAACTAACATGGCCATTGATACACACTCATATTTAGTAGTAGTATATAGATTACTGTAAAATAAGGAGAATATCCATATATTCCTAACCGTTTGATTATTCAGGGGTACAAAATGGCTGTAATGACATGGTCACAATCGCATGAATTAACTCATTCCAAATATACCTGATTTACGGCGTCTCTAATACATTGCCATAGTTCTACTCAAATTCTGCTCAAACAGGGATATGCCAATCATCACAAAAAGTTCAAACAGTGTGATGGCGTCATCATTAACATGAGACGGAAAATCCTTACACGCGCCGTCCCAACAATACGTGGTGCCATCTGCTTTGTCGATCGCGTAGATGATGCCATTGTGTTCAATAGCATCACAGAAGTGTGTATCAGCTTTGACGATGATCCACTGCGAGCTGAGTTGTCTCCAGCTAAAGAAGGCACTGGCATAAAGATAGGCGAGTCTGCGGTAGAACAAGGCAATTAGCTTGAAGTCTGCATAATTCGCATGTCGTGTGGGCACTTGGAAGATTACAATCTTCTGCAAAAACAAGGTCCGTCCAACTGACGTGGTAATCTAGATGACTTGGACCGCGATGGTAAAACTCTATATAATCCAACGGAGGAAGGATAATCTCATGGGAGGTCTGGAAGTTCACGAGCACCAAATTTTTACCGTCTTCTCTGAAGGCAGCCATCCAGTGGGAGTTCATGCCGACCCAGTACATACCTACCAAGAAGTTTCGGATGATGGTGATCGGATCGAAGTCGTGGGAAATGATGTACGGCGACCCACTACATACCTGCAAAGAAGTTTCGGCTAATGGAGATCGGATTGACGTCGAGGGGCATCATGTACGCCTCCGTATCATGGTGAGCCAATCTCGCAAGACTAGATAGCAGCAAGCAGGGTGTCTTGAAAAGCTTAGGCCTCGCTTCGACGATGGCCGTGTGCATGTCCCTCGAGCATGCAGCCAGCTGCAGGGCGCTCAACATATCCATACACGTACAACAGAGGTCGAGGATGTCAGTGGGGAGATTGCTCTAATCGCGGCTCATATGGATGCTGCGCGGTTCGCGTTCGGCCATGGTGGAGTTTGGAAGGTGGGGGGTTTGGGGGGCTTGATTTATGGGGGAGAAGGCTGTAGGTGCTGGAGCGGCTAGCGAGGGAATAGTGGTACTGGGGGAGGCGAGCAAGGCGATGGTACACGGGGGCACAGTGAGATGGAGATGGAGATGGAGATGGAGTGGTGCTATGGGAGGGGAGAGGGAGACGAGGCGAGGCATGCTAATGTGCTGTACAGCGGCGGTGACAGACTGCACAGTGCACAGGGTGAGGCTGACTTTGGTAACCCGAACACGCCGCCTAGACTAGTGGCAGGCGCAGGGTGTTGTCACTTCACTGTGAGGACCGGATGAATAGTATTTTGACCATAAAGTGTACCACAGTTGTACTACTACTACTACTAGTAGGAACATGAGTACTCCAGTACTGTATAGCGGAAATAGGTCTCCCTTACTAGCATGCTTGTTCACTTCATCCTCCAGGTATCATCCATATTGCGAGCAGAACCAAATTCTCGTGCATGCGGAAGCGCGAAGATGGGCCATTTCTTTTTTGATGAGGATAACCATATATTCCTTAACCAGAGAATGTTGTGTCTCCCACGCACGCGCCAATATCCATCTGAACCAGCTACGACACATTTTTTTATCTGTTTGCATAGATCCCACCTATCAGGAAGGATGGGCACGTACACGAACGGGTACGACTCCTCGGTCTACCCGCATAGCCTTTTCGTTTAGTCTACCTAGCCGTATAATCAACTGCCTGCACGCCACTTCTCCCATTTACTTCTCCATCGGGAACCGATTTTCCTCGGCTTCTTCACCTCCCCTTCGTCTTCATTTGCATCCAAACCCCACTGTGTTCACATTGTTTTAACCTCTTTAAATAATCATCTACTACTTCAGTTAGACTAGCCATCTAATCCTAATTCTCCAAACCATAGCCCTCCGTTCCAGCGGTTCCAAATGGCGAAAGAGATCGAGATGCAGGTTTTTAGCGTCCAACATGTCCTCGTCGAAGGCTCGTTGAGCATAGTTGCCACTGTCACCGTCCACCGAAGGAATGTTCAGAAGTGGATCAACAATGTATCCAACTCCCTAGAAAAGGTAGAGATGAGGGTCATCGGTCTCGATGCAGAGTACACGGAGCATGCCACTGGGAAGATCCAACGCACCGCCGTCCTTCAGTTGTGCCTCGAAGATGATGTTTTGGTGTACCACATCATACACGCGCCCTCCATACCAGGTGAGCTTCACGATTTGTTGTCTTGGGAGGACATATACTTCTGTGGGGCAGCCATCGAATGGGACAAACAGAAGCTGGAGCCGTACAACCTTGATTTGAAAAGCATCGCTGACCTACAAACCAGAATCAAAATTCCTGTAGAAGATTGTGATAAACAGACACCATCCCTATTCGACGTAGCAAATTTTGTGCTCGGTACAAATCTTCAGAAGGGTGACGAGACGGTGGCATTAAGGTCGTCTGGATGGGAGAATTATCCCTTGACGTACGAGCGGATAAAATATGCTGCCCTCGATGCCCGTGTGAGTTTCGAGATAGCTGCAAGGTCCAAAGAGCTTGTTGCGAAGCCGTCTCCCAGAGAAAATGAGAACAACAAGAAGAAGAAGAATAAGAAGAAGAAGAAGAAGAAGAAGATAAGGCTGCACCAGCAGCATGGCATTATGGATGGATGAACTATTTCCTCTCTTGTAATTTTTTTCCCTCTCGGTGTATATTGATATAGATGGACTATTTCAATGGTGTGCATGTCTTCGGAACAAGTAGTAGCATGGGTCCTCTTGACTATAAGGAACTATTTATCCGCCTAGCTTTCTCTACTACTCCTTCCAGTGATCGGTATGCAATGCATGTGTTCGTAGACATGACAACTTGTCCATGGAAGTTCAACTACGGCGACCATCACGTTTCATCCACTGCCACTCGCGATTCCAACGATGTCGCTCCAACCCACGGCACCATGTCCCCCGACGTGCGCCTCACCCCTCTCGGTCGCACTGCCCCTCTGCCTTTGTGTGCATGACATGTGGGCCACCTTAAATGCGACGAGCATCAAGTTTCTACCATAGCCGCGCGTGATTCCCACGACGTCGCACGAACCCATGACACCACACGGCCCCGACCTGTGGCTCACCCCTCTCGGCCCCACTGCCCCTCTGCCTTTGGGAGCATTACATGTGGACCAGCCACCTATCGGGTCCCCATGTTATTGACTCAAAGGCAGGTGTAGTAAGGCGCTGAATCTCAGTCCCGAGGGCCCTGAGAGGGAAATGTAACTCCTGTGCTAGGCTGGTGCTATCGCTGCATGAACTCGTGCCAAACTCGAGATTTGTTTCTTTACTATACATGCACGCAACGATTTAATGGACATTGTAATATCAACATGTGATGGGGAGCTCTAAATTTGAATTTGAAACTTATAAAACGAAAAGATTCAAAACAAATAAACTGGGAGAGAGGGAGTATATCGTAGGATGTGTCCCATACGAAACAAGTCCCCTGGTTTGTCACCGCGAAGATGTGGTTAGAAAGGAGCACAGTGTCTTCGTACTCGTACGGCAACAAATCGGCCGCAGACGGCATGGTCCACCTTTGACCGCCATGTGCAAGGTTCGTGCTATCTTATTCAATCTCACCGTGGTTCCATCGTACCAATTCATGCGGTGGCCCGTTGCATGGTTGATCCCAATGTTGGACAAAGGTTCTACGGGAATGGTGTCACCGTTGTAAATGTTGTGCAAATTGATGTTGGTACCCTCCCGTACATATGCAAGCCAATCTCCACTCGCACCGAGCCTAACCTGTGAAACAGTGGGCAGTGGGAGAATTAGGAAATGGACACAGAAGTAGTCTTTAGAATGCATTTACTACATGATCAAACTCATCTTACCTGCTCATCGGAGGAAATCTGAGTGCCCCTCAACGTCGGCATCTCAAGGGGCGTCAACCTGCAACTACGGCCATGCCGTGCTGGAGAGACCCCCAATGAAACATCCTCGTGCGTTCCACGGAACATCAAGATGCATTTGTATGAGTAGTTTATCTTGTGAGAGAAAAGGATGAACGAGGGAAGGCCTCTAGAGATAGAGATAGACACTACTACTACTAATGTGCTGGCCCGTGCGTTGCAATGGATCCAAAGTAGTAGAATAATACTTGTTCACGTGCTTGAAATATAAACACTCTAGTTTTGATATACATGTGTCAGCAGACATGACAGCTTGTCCATGGAAGTTGAACCACGGCGACCATCATGTTTCTTGTTTCTACCACTGCCACACCCAAACGCGATTCCCACGACGCAGCTCCAACCCTACCTGCAAGCACGACGTCCCCCGACGTGGACATGGATCCTCTAACGTGGCTATCACTGCCTTACTGCCTTTCCTTCACTGACTGGTGGGACCCACACTTGGGGGTCCCACATGTCAGTGATAGAATTGTAGGATTGTTCACGTCAGGGGATCCTCATCCCCCCCCGACGTGCGCCTCATCCCTCTCGGCCCCACCGCTCCTCTGCCTTTGTGTGCATGACATGCGGGCCAGCTGAACTGCGGCAACCATAAACTTTCTACCACAGTCACACCCGATTGGACGCGGTTTGCCTGCTCCGCTGCTATGCTCCGATCCGTACTCCCGCACCATCGAATTTTCATCCAGCGGCTGTGACACATTTCGTCCCGGGCATCAATCCTCAGCTGGAGTACTTCTGTACTACAGGTAGTACCCGCCGGTGTGGCCATCTATGCCTCGTAACGCCCCGACGCCCAGCTGTGGCACCCTCGCCACGGCCACGCCACCACCGGCCGGTTCATCTCGAACGAGTGAGTCGCGAACCACACCACCACCATGAGAATGACATGTGGGCCAGCCGCATTTAAGGTCCGCATGTCATTGTCTCATAGGCCGGGCACTAAGCCACTGAAGTTCGGTCCCGTGGGCCCCGAGAGGGAAATCTCCTGCGGCAGGCCTTGTGGTGCTCCCGCAGTACGAGCTTGTGCCAAACCCAGAATTTGTTTCTTACTACTACCAACTACTAGTAAGGTGCGTCCCGGGCAGACAGTTTAATTGCATTTGTGGAGTACGACAAGGTGACCCGCTGTCCCCTCTAATCTTTGTCTTGGCGGCAGATTTATTGCAGGCTGCAATTAATGACTCCTTTCGAAGAAATGATCTACAACTTCCCTTCTACCGTCCCAACCAATCAGACTACCCGGCGATTCAATACGCTGACGACACTATCATCTTATTACTGGCGTGTACTGACCAAGCTACTCTTGTCAAAAACATCCTCACTGATTATGCAACTTCTATTGGGCTAAAGATTAATTTCCACAAGTCAACTCTCGTGCCCATGAACTGTGATGCTGCAACCGCTCAACATATTGCACAAATCTTCGGTTGCATGGTGGGAAAGATACCTTTTACCTATCTTGGGTTGTCAATGGGCACTACAAAACCTACAGTGCAGGATCTCATGCCCTTGGTCTGTGGAGTTCAATGAAGACTTTCATCGACGTTGTCAGTGATCTCCTATGGAGGGAAACTATCGCTTCTCAACTCGGTCATCACATCCCTTATAATCTTTGCGCTCTGCACCCTCAAACTGCCACATAAGATTATTGAACTACTGGATAAAATCAGAAGGCAATGCCTTTGGACTAAGAAGACTGATGATGGGGACAAGTGCAACTCTTTAGCTTCATGGCAAATGGGTTGCAGACCCAAGGAGTGTGGAGGACTCGGGGTGCTTCACTTAGAAACTCAAAGTGATGCTTTGCTCATGAAATACCTACACAAGTTCTATAACCATTGGGATCTGCCGTGGGTTGATTTGATTTGGTCCACATATTACACCGAAAAAATCCCACATGCCTCAGACCCATGCGGTTCGTTCTGGTGGAAAGATGTGCTCAAACTTACTCCTATCTATAGAGGCATCTCGCATGTGATCGTTCGCAGAGGAGATACTGCGCTTATGTGGAAAGATCTCTGGTTGGATGATGTTCTTGCATATTCACACCCCGTGCGTTTCCTTATGCTAAACTTGAAGATATTTCGGTCTGGGATTTTCTTGGTTGCACCAACCTCAATGAAACCTTTCACCTACCGCTCTCCATGCAAGCCCACAATGAGTTGCGCGATATCCAGGAGATCACAACACATGTTGGCAATGATGCGGGAGATGACATGGACTCTTGGGTATATGAGTGGGGCTCTGAGATCTACACTGCAAAAAGATATTACAAATTCTATTTTCGGGAGGTCACTGCACACAATAGTTACAAATGGCTCTGGAAATCTTCGGCCACAATGAAAATCAAGGTTTTTGGTTGGCTACTACTCTCAGATCGTCTGAACACCAGAAACATGCTTAAGAGAAGGCACTATAACATTGGTGACAATCATGGTTGCATCCTGTGTGGCAGCATCGAGGAAGAAACGATCGAACACATGATCTTTACTTGTCATTTCAGTTTGGCTTGTTGGGACACTTTTAACATCCACTCGACAACTAATGGAGATCGTCTAAATTGGATCAAGGAAGCCAAAACAGTATGGAACAACCCAATTTTTATGGAGATCTTTTTGTATGCCTCCTGGAGTTTGTGGAAATAAAGAAATAACAAGCACTTCCGAAGGATAGACCCCACTGTCGGCTCATGGGCAAGAAGATTCAAAGAAGACTTCTCTCTACTCATACATAGAGCCAAAGAGAAGCACAGACAATTTATTTCCTCTTTTGCCCAATCCTTTGTTGTCCCTTAGTCTAGTACTTACATTGGTTTCCTAACTTTACTTTCTATTTACAATGGCCATGGATGTAAGGTTATGACTTTGTAAGAACTTTTTGATACTTTAATTTCATACATACAGTAGGAGCCTCTCCTACTATTTCAGGTGTCAAAAAAAACTACTAGTAAGGTACACGTGCATTGCACGCATGAGATTCTAGTGGTTTGTGCATTATGCTTCTACATGTGGAGTCTTCTAGATTCTACATGTGGCAAAATTTGGTGGAATGTAGATGATATCCAACGGCCAGTAGTGCTCGGATTTGCCATCTTTGTACCGTCGGATTGGCTTCATCCAACGACCAACTTTCAAAGTTAGAGCATGATTGGTTTGATGCCAAAAGTTGGCATGCCAATATTTGGCAAATGCCAAATGGTGATTGGTTGGCTACCAACTTTTCTTCACAACCTCACAAAAAGTTGCCAACATTTGGCAAATTTTGATTTTGCCAAATGTTGGGTTGCCAAATATTGGAAATGCCAATTGTTGGCATCAAACCAATTATGCTCTTATTCACACACTATATAGGGGTATAGATGTTTGGTTTGCAGCCTAAGTTTGCCACGCCTAAGCTTAGGCGTGCCACAAGTGTGTTTGGTTGCGTTCTCGTCTCAGCATAGTTGTTCCCTCTTCATGCATGCTCAACTCAACACCCCTCTTCATGTATGCTCTCTTCATGCATGCTTCTAGTGTATTTGTGCTAAGCTAGTGTGGACTCATGCACCCTCCATACACTCTACCAAACACCCAAAAGTGGGTTGAGAAGGGAACTCTTGGGATCATGCACCCTTCATACACCCTACCAAACACACCAGGCATGTTTTTGGTTCATTGCTACACTTGTGGCTTGCCACACTTTTCTAGCTACATGGTCCACATGTCATAGACTCAACTTCTTGCCAAATCTTGCCACACTTGTGGTGGCCATTTTGTTAGCCACATTTTTTGTGGCAGACACACTTTGCCTAAGCATAGTTGTAGAAAAGTTAGTCATGAATGAAGTTCAACCATGGAGTCTTCTAGATTCTACATGTGGCAGAATCTGGTGGAATGTAGATGATATCCAACGGCCAGTAGTGCTCGGATTTTCCATCTTTGTACCGTCGGATTGGCTTCATCCAACGACCAACTTTCAAAGCTATTCGCACACTATATTGGGGGTATAGATATAGATGTGCCGGCCCGCTGCAATGGATCCAAAGTATATCTGTTTAGTGGAGTGCACTCTAAACACATTATCTATTTATTTTCCTCTAACCTTTCGTAGCCATGCAACCAAGCCACATAAGCTTCATGGGTGCCCCCCACATAATATTATTCATACTACATTGACTAAAAAAAGATAAATCACCCAAAACAAGATCTTCCCGTTTTTTGTTCCTACGATGCTGTGTCGTACACGTACCTACTAGTTGTATAGTGGTAGTACTAGTTGTATAGTACAAACTTGGTACTAGTAGGATTAGAGTAGTATGGAATGCTCCTACTCTATCAACGAGCCCCATCTGACATGAAATTTCTTGGCTTCCGTGCTACAGCTAGATCTTCCCCTCGTTTCTGTTTTCCAACCCGGCGGCGAGCAGGGTGCGGTTTGCCAATAGTCGGTTTGCTCAATGGCGGTCCCACATGAAAGTGAAAATGCTAGGCAACACGCCTTCCCTAAGCTATGTGTCGTGCCATACGGGCCGTGGAGTACTCCCGATTCCTGGGCGTGTGTGGGGGGAGTGCGACGCGAACGCGGCAGGCCTTTTCCTTCTACTAGCAATGTGCCCGTGCGTTGCGACGGATCCAAAGTAGTAGAATAGTAGTACTTGTTCACAAACTTGAAAGAAATCACTCTTGTTTTGATATACTCCTAATATATTACTCCCTCCGTTCCTAAATATTTGTCTTTTTAGAGATTTCAAATGGACTATCACATACGGATTATATAGACATATTTTGAAGTGTAGATTCACTCATTTTGCTCCGTATGTAGTCACTTATTGAAATCTTTAGAAAGGCAAATATTTAGGAACGGAGGGAGTACTTTTCACTCAAAATATATTTCTCAGGCTGTTTTGATGAGGTGAGGGAGGGATGTGGTTGCTTTCAAGATAATAAGGGGTTTTCTGCAAATTGGAGCAGAGAAGTGGGCTATTGTTGCAAAAATGCCACAGCTTACCTCAAAGCCATTAGATGCAGATCTAATGGTCAGAAACGACGGATGGCAGACACACCACCATCACCAACTGAGTCTTTTATAGGAGTAGGAGTAGAGAAACATGTATAAATTGTAACATTTTGGTTCTACTCCTTCGCACGATCGATAGATAGAAATAATGATTGGAAACGCTAGGGCGGGGCTATTTCCGCCAGATAAGCAGGGTACGTAGTAGCTAGGTTGGCGCATCGTCGGTTTGGTCACACGCGGTCCGACATGTTCTAGTGTTTCTAGCAAGATGCCCGCGCGTTGCACGAAGTTGATGGAAAAGGTAAGCACAACTTATAAATTGACGGATGGAGTACTAGTTACAGTGATGCATATAATTAAGTAAAGGGATCGCACATGTCGGTATTGACTGGAACGAGAATGCAACAACACAATAAGAATTAAGGCCACGATGATGATGCGATCACAGTGGTGGTTACAGAAGGCAAGGAGAAAGATGCATCCATCAACGTACGACCTCCTCCTCCTCAACTCAGTGCGCCGGGCCACCAACCGACGGCTAAGGAGCGACGGCTTTTGTGGCGAGGTCGAGGTGCTTCTCAGCAAAGGCATCCAAGGCTTCCAGCCAGTTGAGGAAGGCCAACATCGTAGCGTCCTCACTGGCCTTGTAGATACCTATGTACATGATTTGCTCGTACACGTGGATGTGTAGGTCAACGAATTCTTGCAGGGCGAGGCGCCTCGCGGCGAGCGCGACCTCCAGGTGGACATTCTTCGTGGCGTCGGCGGGCAGTCGCAGGGCCACCAGTGCTTGAAAGAGGTTCCAGCCATGGAGGCCGATTAGGGTGGCAGGCAATGAGGAGCCCGGGCGCGCGGGCTGGAGGAGTACGGCGATGTCGTCCGCGAGCTTCTTGAGGATGGTGAACTTGTTGGTGGTGGCAACGATCATCTGGTCCAACTAAGAGTCATAGTTGGCGTCGATGGCGGCCATCCACCAGCCGGTCTCCAACACCGTCTGGAGAATCCTCGGTGCCATGCCGCAGGCCGACGTCGTGGACCATCTGGCACAGCCGCTGGTCGCTCGCGCGCATCACCGCCATGGGTCTAGAGTGAGCTCTTTTGCGCTTAGTGTAGGTGCTTAGGCAAATGCTTAGGTGCGTACGATGTGGTAGATGCATTGGAATGGAGGGGCGCCTTTATATGAGGGCAAACTGCGTTGCATTCACATCGTGCAGCCTCTTTTCCCGGTCCTCCTCCCATTACTTCCCTCATGCATTAATTGAAGGAGGATGCATTGGTTGTTCAACATTCCGGGAACCGCTACTCCCTCCCTCGTCTGCATTAAAGCCATATCGGGAGCTGCGCTGTCCGCTGTCAAATCGAATAGTACTGCGCCGCCCGCTGCACGCCCGGCTGAACACGCCTCCTCACCTCCATCAAACCCCTCCGTTAAACCCGCATGCAAATCAAGAAACCTACTCCGGCCACATGTCCGTTCATGAGCGGGCCGGAATTAAATGCAACACTGACCGAGCTCCTCCCGTCCACCCTTAGTTTAAACGAGGCCAGACGTCGGCCAAGCTCCTACCGTCTGCCCTCTATTTACATGAGGCCAGAAAGACAACGAGCAAGAATCGCGCCCCTCCGCTGCTCCCCCATCTCCTCCTTCACCATTTTCTCCACTCTTCCGATGGCTTCTGAGGAGCCGTTCTCCGGCATATTACCTGGCTGGGTGGCCCACCGAGCCCTCCGGATACGGGCGAGGCCGCTCGGTGCTTCACCAACCTCACTTGGCCCGACGGAGCTAGTTGCCGCCCCAAGCAGGCACGTGGTTCAGCAACTCGCCGCTCAAGTTCACCTCGATTAGGAGTGGCGAGTTGCTCCACGCTGGCACGGTGGCGAGCACACCGGTACGGGCGTCGTCGCTGCCGTGTCGTACCGCGCCACCAGTGTCTGTGGTGCCGTGCCTCCCATGTCTGTGGGCGCGCCTCCCGTGCCTGCGGCAGTGCCATGCAGGCAGAGACAGAAGCCAGGTGCGTGGAGAGCAACGAGTCGGTGGCCAGCTTCTCCGTGTCTGCCACCATCATCGAGGAGAAGTAGAACACGGGACGCTGCCGCCACTTGGGTCCCATGAAGGCCATTGCCTAGGCGACGACTGCGCATTCAGGTGGTTTCTTTGCTTCTCCGTCTCTTCCGAGGACCTTCGTCGACCCCGCAAGTGTCTGCCGGACATGAGGAAGACAAAGGGGTCCGTGGGCGGCCATTTAGATTATGTACTCCCTCTCCAGCTGGCGGGAAATATTTGTTCTAAGAATGGATAAATTGTATGTATCTATAACTAAATAAGTCTAGATACATCCATTTCTTGGACAGGTATTTCCGGATGGAGGGAGTATTAATTATACCAAGAGAGCCGGATTGGCACATCTTAGTTCATGTAAATGTAATGAAACCCACCATGTTTATATGAAGATCCGGTTTTTTTATATGAAATCCTTCATGCTTATATGAAATCAGTTCGTGTTTGCACGGATTTCATCTGGTTGGTTAGAGTTGTGAAAATGTATGCCGCTGGCATTTGATGTCGTCCTCCACGGAAGGAAGCAGGAGGAAATTTGCCGGCTGCCATTGGAAATGCTCTTATGCTGGAAGTAATAGAGTGACATCCAATCCATTTGAGTTAATTGCGTCTATGATTGTCCCTCTATAAAAAGTTAATTGCATGTACAGTGTACACGTGACTTGCAGGCTGGCTACAACTTCGTACAGAAAGTTAAAAAGAAACAAGTCCATCCTTAATCTTGTATTCTAAGTACTCTGTGGGTTCCACTGTCAGTACAGTAGTGAAAGAAGTATATATTAAATAAGTAATATATAATATAAACATCTAAAGTTAAAGACAGAATTCGAACTCATGTCATCGCGTTGCGAGCATCCGGCGCTAACCAGTCCAGCACATTTTTGTTGTAGACCATGCTGGAGATATATCTCCATATCTACTCTTATAGTCCATCCGTTCCTAAATATTTGTCTTTTTCAGATTTCAAATGGACTACCACATACGGATGTGTATGTAGACATATTTTAGAGTGTAGATTCACTCATTTTGCTCCATATGTAGTCACTTGTTGAAATCTCTAAAAAGACAAATATTTAGGAACAGAGGGAGTAGAAAACAGAGTTGATGATGATGGTGTGCGTGCCATCCTGCAATATAGGTCGTCGGATTTATATCTAACGGATAGGGAGGAAATTGTGGCAATTTTGCAAAAATATACCCACACCCCTCTCCACGTTCGCAAATACGGCCTTCCCTCGTTCATCCTTTTCTCTCACAAGATAAAACTACTCATAGAAATGCATCTTGATGTTCCGTGCAACGCACGGGCATCTAGCTAGTTTCTTTTAAAATAGTTACTGCGATAATTGGGTTGAAGTGATATATTTTATGTCTGCCCCAAATGATTTCAGATTCACTAGTAGTAACAAAGAAAAGGTTGCCTTGTTAATTAACAGAAAACAGGGTGAAAACTATCACATGAGGCCGGTAAAAACGAGGCACACTAGGTTCAGCGTCATCGTCACTACATTTGTGCGCGCGCGAGAAGTCTACATATCGAGGGTCTACTAAGCGAGGCACAAAGACACAATGTTCGAGAGAAACCAATTGACAGATTACGATCAGATCGAGTTGTCA